>NC_070591.1:15257923-15362923 GCF_027409825.1 Scomber japonicus | reverse complement strand
ACAAAAGAGGAGCACAAGAGGAGGAGGCCTCTCAAAGCACCAGAGAAGGACCTGTTGTTTGTATAGGAGATAAATCAATCCAGAACTACATCACTGAAGCCAGCAAAGTTGTTCATACAGCTGATTAAGTCATTATGGTCCAATGTGTTAAAAGCGGAGCTGAGGTCAAGGAGAATTCAAATGGAATACAGGCCTCTGTCAACTGTGAGCAGTAAGTTACTGGTGACCTTGACCAGAACAGTCTCAGTGCTATGTAGGTAATGGAAACCAGATTGAAATTTGTCAAAAATGTGATCTTCAATGCAATTGCAGCTTGGAGATAGGTCTACAATTACTCAAACCACAGAGATTGTCTTTAAGAATGAGTAAACACTGGCATTTTTAAAATAGGAGGGAAAAATACCAAAAGAGAAAGAGCAGTTAATAATGTCTAAAATAGCCAGACCAACCATCTGAAATACAGCTTTTAAAAACCAAGTGAGAAAGCAGGCTGAAGGACAGGTGGATGATTTTGAAAGTGCAACAGGGTTGACAGAGAGAGATTTCACAGAAGTGGATTAATGTTGAAGGCGGACAGGAGTTAACATCAAGCTCCCTGAATTCAGTGTTAAAGTGCTGCCGAATCTCCCCTTTTTTGCTAAAAAAGTAATTAAGAAATCCTTCACATCTCTCTGGGGAGGATTCAACTGATTGGCTGAGCAAGGGACCAATTACAGAATTTATGGTTTAAAAAGGATTCTGGGATTATGACCCCGTTTAACGACCAGCTCAGAAAAATAGGTGTTCCTGGCTTCTTTGATTTTACACTGATAAGTGAACATTAGAATTTTTAGAGAAGCAAGAGAGACACTGAGTGTATCCTTTTTCCATTTCTGCTCTGCCTCTCTGCATTGTCTCTTTAAAATCCTTAAGAAGGCAAAAAGAAGGTTTCAGCTTTTTTATATCTCACTGGAGCTACAGAATCCAAAATACTTCTGCTGCAGCTGTTAAAAACACTGACAAGCTCCTCTGTGGTGAGGCCATGTTGTTCATTGTTATTTAAAATGTGTTTGAGGTACAGAATGTGAATTTATTGAGCAGGAGCAAATTAGAGTGGTGGGTTTGGGGGTCAAGAGAGAGGTATGACGGTAAACGTAAAATTCACATTATTCACACAGAAGCAATGGGAGAGCATGAGGTCAAGTATTTGCCCTTTGTCATGGCTAGGGTGCTTCACATGTTCGGTCAAATTAAGAGAATCTAAAAGTTTGATGAAATTAGAAGCAAATGAAGACAAAGAGGGGCAGAAACATGGATACCTAAATACTATAATTACAGATGAATCTGAAAATTACTGACTTTACTGCTTTCATTGTGCAGATTTATTTTGTATAGGGCTTGGAAATTTTAAAGGGAGCCTCAGCTCAAGGGATACAGTGCAATGCTTGTTTTTTGTAGTATAAGACCAGTGGTTATATATCAACACAAGGGACAATTTAAGGAAGACACACAGATAGAAATACACACTGCCACAGTCTCACAAACATACACGCTCTTTAGGGACAAGGATACAATCGTTTTTTGACATGGATCAATGTTGACATGTTCTTATTTCCAGAGCTGAGGCTTTTTTTCCCCTCCAAACTCTGAAATGAACTAAATGGAAATTCAGCAGCATCAGATTCTACATGTGACACAGCTGCCTCGGTCAATAGGCCAGAGCTGCTCATGGACTCCACAAGCAAGCACAGGAGCAGACGGCAGAGCCAATGGAGCCAGATCCAACTGTTTGATCTGTAAAGGCCCTGACTCAAGACACAAATTGACTGGGGGTGCAGGCAAGAGCACCTCTTCTCCAGTCAGATTGCTTTCACAGTTCATAGACACAGAGAGGGACACATTTTTGGAACCGGGCCACAGTCATTAAACATAAGCTATTTTTGTATTCGGCACACGCATTTGCTGAAGATCTGTCGCTGTGGTTCTGATAAAACGAGAGGCGGAATCACCTTTGCCCCGACTCCCTCCCATGTTGATGATGGAAGGACTTATGCTATTAGACACCACAGGAAAGGATTTCACTCTTGTTACACTCCTGACTGCTGATTGAACACCCCAGCATGATCTGTTACCATGAGAGAGGTCTGATGCCAGAGGCGCTTCTTGTAGTAGTAGATTATTTGCTTCCACTCAGATGGATGTACTTTACATGACATTAAACAGAAGCAATATGGGATCTGCCTGGTAAAGGAACTCTCTCCTCCCTCCCCCTCTTTTGAAGAGCGTGGGAGAGTTTCATGCATGATTAATCTCATAAATCTAACATCTTATAATGAATGATTTTTATTTTTAGAGGATGTGATGGGGAATTACATGCACTTAAAAAAACAAAGATTATTTTGTTTACGCGTGAATCCTCAAATTGGCGATAGTGTGATTTGAGATGAAAATTGGGCCCACTTCCAGCACAGAATTTTAAAACATGCATCAGCAAACCATAGATCTGGCAGGCGTTTTGGGCCACAAAGTGTTTCTGATGTCTTGGGAGAGTAAATAAAGAGCCTGACGTGTTTTAGTACACACATCTAAATAAGACGCGTCAAGAGAACATAATCTTCTCTTCCCATGATGCCTTGTATATTGTGATGCCTTGGTGTTTTGTTTTGCGTTCAAGGGGGTGC
The DNA here is from genome assembly GCF_027409825.1 of Scomber japonicus. Lineage (NCBI taxonomy): Eukaryota > Metazoa > Chordata > Actinopteri > Scombriformes > Scombridae > Scomber > Scomber japonicus. The sequence goes on along the minus strand of NC_070591.1, from coordinate 15,360,263 downwards.
TTTGAAAGGGAAATAAATGATAGTGATATTTTCTTGTCAAATGTAATGACTTTCATTTAAGAGATCTTAAAAGTGTGCAACAGAGGGACATTGTGCATCAAGATAAGCTTTGGGCCCACAAGGGCTTTATTCACTGGAGACTTAAGTGTTCATGATTACAAAATAATGTGACAGATATAGATCCTTTTTAGCATCAAAGATAAAGAAAATTATTAATTGAAGCTGCATCATTTGCACATTTTATGATCTAGCTGAATCAATATATAACATTTATAATACACTTCATTGTGTCAATTTGATCATTGAAGAATTAATCAACTGTCAAAATGCTCTTTGTTTAAGATTATAAAACACTGCATCATTTACTTTGTCATCAATTTTGCTGTACATGTTTTAAATTATAAAAAATATAGTTTGGTTTCTAAGATCTTTTGTTTTCCTTTTTGTAGTTTTAATTTCTAATTGGTAAAAAAATGAATTTTGCACCTTTGGACCACCATAGTTTCAAAGCTTGTTGTAATGTCATAAATCATGCTCGCACATACACGTGTTGGTGAGAACAGACAAACTTTCTCTCTTCAGAAGATGGATTTGAAAACAGCTTTCTGAAAGTCTGCACATATATCATTCTGCACAGTGAAGGTCAAACATCCAAGAGAAGGAACAACAAGTATTTTTTGAGGAGGGAGACTTAAACACAAACACCTTCCACAAGTGAGTTGTAAGGTTAATCCCGTTCAGTGGATCAAATACCTGAAGTCATCACACAACAGCAGCAACATCTCTTCAGATCTTAGACAGATTTTCAACATTTCCAACATCAAAACTTCAGACTCCATTTACTGTTCACTAAATGCTATTTTTTCCTGTGTAAAATAGGAATTTCAGTGGCTCCAAAATAGTACAGTATGCAAACTTCAGAAGCAGACTCAGTATTTCTTCATGTTGGTCCAGGGTACCTATAGAGTCAGAATACAGTAAACCATCACTGCCTTTTGGACTATTGAGAAGCCTGTAGAGTCTTTGTTGTGACTGAAGTTCTGTTTTTCATGAGCAGCTGACGTTACTGATATTTCACCATTTTACCATAACAAACTGTATTTTGGTCAAAGTTAGAATTTCAAGCAGTTACTGTACAGCAGGAAACTTCAGCTACAAAAGAAAATAGTATAAAAGGGACATAGTATAAAAAGTGTGACGATAAAAAGATTTGTTCGCTATCACAGTTTTTTGGAGTGTCTGGATATATCTTTTTCTTGTCATTGATTGATCCCCATTATCCAAGAGCACCTGATTACCATGGATATACTGTACATCTACAACTAGAGCTACCAGCCACTTCTTCTTTAGTATAAGAAGTGTCTTTTAAATTCCATTTTAAAGGAGAGTTCCCCTGTTTTTGATTTGAAGCGCGACATTGAGTTGATGATGTTTTCTCCAACTAGAGATGATGGTGTCAGCTGATGTGGAGCAGGTGGCTCCAAATGCAGGTCATGGCAGGCAGTGAAGTACATGTGTATTAACCAACAAGGAACAGGACACAGAAGTGCAGGCAGGCAGACTAAACGGAACAGCACAAAACCGAACAAATAATCCAATAAGACCGGGCTGAAAACCAGGATTAAAACACAAACATAATTAATGAGGGAATGGGGAACAGGTGATGAACATGCAAGGAGCTGATAGGCTGAGGTAAACTCAGGGAGCAGGGCAGGGCTAACCAGGCTGATACAGGGCAGATGTGGAGCACAGGAAGACTGAGGGGAAACAGAATGAAAAGGAAAAAACTACAGAAAACACAATTTAACCGTGCACAAATTAACACAACACAAGTAAAATAAGTGCACAACAAGCACACAGAAAAATACACTTCAGCATATATTGCTTTTGACAAAAACAAAAATAATCATAAATTGAACTGAAAGACACCAAATATATAACTAGTGTTATAGTTCAGAGGGCACTTAGTTCCAACAAGAGTCAATGTTGAGTTCTGTGATCATTTCTGAAGTGGTCTTTTAAAGATATAACAAATAATATGACTAAAACAATCTTGACAACAGAAGTACAATTTAGGAAGCCAAAAGAACAAAAACACAAATAGTCAAAAAAAAGAGTTACTTAGCTACATCTGGGTCAGATATAGCATTACTGTTTGACCATTTTCCCCTTGAATAACATTTTTAAAATATTTTTTAACAATGTGAGCTTCTCCTTTTATTTTAAAAAGACTATATAATAAGTTACTGCAAACAACATTTCTAAAAGGTTTGTCTTGTGTTTTTACACCTATTAGAAGTAGCTGACAGTGGCCAGCTGTTCATTAAAAGAGCACAGAGTATTTTTAGCTAGTTATATTTAATTAAAATTGTCATTGGTCCAGTTCTTCTTCAAATCATCTGGGCATGTGAATGAGATGACCAGGTTTGGCGCAGCTACTCTGGATGAAAGGAGAGAATTCATTAATTTAGCTGGTAAAGCAATTATGAAATATGTATGTGGAACACATTGCATCAGTGCGATGAAAGTCTGTCATTGTCCTGACTGCTGGTTTTAGCATTGACATTTTAATTGGTGATTTTCAGCTCTCATTCTGCACCAAAAATACACTGACGGCAGACAAAGTTTCTAGGACATTTTAGAAAGAATGTTAGCTTCTAAGCTGGCCACATACACAATCATGCACACTGACACAAACACACACACACACACACACACACACACACACACACAGACAGAGTAGTCATTGAAATTGAGTAGTCTGACTGAGCCCACACAAGGCTCAGTGACAGCGTTGATTAAACATTAAGGAAGAGATATAATGCCATTTTACCATTGTGAGTTATCCAACCCCTTTGTACTATCATTTCATCTTTGCCCTTGAACTCAAACACATTGCCAACTGACAGGAGAGAAAGAATAATGATAATGAATTATGCATAAATGAGAACTTGAATTTATCTTTATCCAACTTCGGAAAGTTGGTGCATTTGAGGACCCCTGAGTGTTATTTGTCACACAGCTGACAGGAAACACTGCAGATGGTGGTTGTAAAAATGGGCTGAGTGCCTGTGCCAAAGAGAACAATGTTTTGCAGTGTCGTGGACCCTGATCCTGATCCTCGTTGACTTTGGGAGGGTCATAAAACGTCTTACAATGAAAAAAAAAAAAAAACATTTTCTGCTTTCTTTGTAATCCTCCGTATAACAGTGGTGAAGTACCCAGTTTGTTTTAATCCCGAATGTAAGAAAGACAAAACAAGAAATACAAAACAGGTGAAATACAAGTTAAAAATACAATACTGGCACATTTTATTTTTAGGCTAGTTTATCACACTCTGTCTATAGCTAGCTATCTGATACTCTAGGATAAAGCCACAATTGAGTTTTCATTTCTGAAAAGAGAGACAACACAGCCTGTGATACTAGATGAGGAGTCTACTGAGATACAGAAAAGCAGCAGACATTTACAGAGATTAGGACTGCCTACAGCAGTGGCATCTTACTGTTTTGTCTTAAGCATGTCTGATCTACTGCATTGTAGCCTTAGTCAGAGGTCATATATTATGTCTTTTTCCATTTCCATATCAATAATGTCCAAACCACAAGATCTTGGACAATCATACCGAATACCTAACAGTGATGTATTCATAGCTTTATTTTCACCCAAGTTACACACTTATCACTTTCATTTTGGCCAAGATATTGCTGTTGGGATGTGTGTAATTTTCTCCCCAGGTCTTCGAATATCCTGGATATCTTATCATCAGCCAGTGCCCTTTGATATTATGAACTTTTGAGCATGATATGAAAGGTGGCTTTGTGTCGCTACAAATTGTTTCTAGAAAACATTCACACAACTTTCTGTGTTGGATGCATGCAGTGTGTGTGTGTGTGTGTGTATAAAGGCCACAGGTGAACGGCTGAGATTCAGAGGTGTTGAAGTCTCATTATATCTGCTGCCCACCACAGCGGGCTGCACAAACACCCCAAATAAGCAGTAGTGAATAAGGGTGAAAAAGTATAAGTTTGTTGGTGTACATTTTGTTTTCAAACAATAGATTATCCTGAGTTTAAATCTCTGTCTGATTGTGGAAAAAACACAAAATACTTTTTTCATGTTTTGGGGTTAGGGTTAGGTAAGTTTTTCCTTATTTGAGCTGAAGGTGTAAGGATAGAGGCTCATAAAGATAGAGTGTCATATGTTGTGCCGAATTTAAAGCCCCTTGAGACAATTTAAGATTTGTTATATTGAGCTTTATGTATAAAATTGACTTGACTAATGACCTGAGTTTGTTTTCATTTAGGACAACTATATTTAAACTGTTATCTTTTTTTTATAATGTATGCTGGACAAACAGCTTTTAAAGGACAACATAAATAATAAAGTCCTTGAAAACCTCCTCCTGCTGCTGGTTTTAAATACTTTGTATTTTTCAATAACATTAAATATTCACCCGTAGCTGTTATTTATCAAAGATACACAAAAACTCATCTGATCTGCTACATCAGACCTGTGTGGATGTGATTTGATCAGATTTGACTGACAGTAGACACAGCTGTCATCTCATTTTTATTCACATTTTGCTGAATCCTTAATGGTGCAGAACAATACTTGTAAAACAACGTGTAAAACAAACAAAAATACAGAAACCTGTCATGTGAAATAACCAAATAAGGACCCTTATGTAGTTTGGGCATGCATAAAAGTCTGTTTATAGTCACAGTTTATAGTCATGTTTAACATTTGCTGTTCATTCAGTCTGACAACAACTTTGAGCTCTGCCCTTTCTCCTATTACTGTCCACCTCAAAATGTTTAACTCCATCAACCTCTACTGCCTCCTTCGGCTACTGGTTTAGTTTGAAAAACGTTTCTTTTTAATGTGTGTTCATGTTCATCAAATATCATGTATATCAGACTCTGCCAGGGGGGATTGTGAGCTCAGGGACAGTCACTGCTCAGAGACAGTGAAACTTGCACAGATATGTTCCAATCCATCAAGCCAGTAGAGCCACATTCATATTGTTGCACTGAATACTTAAAACCTTGAAGACAGTGTCCTGTGAACTTCTCTCACTTGCGTAGAAAATTATGAGTTCATGTAAAGCAGAACCCCATTGTTCATAGTAAGGGCCTGACTGTGAAAAAGGTTTTCATTGCTTTTAATGAAAATATTACATCCACACAAAGCCAGTGAGTGATGACTGCATGAGTAGAAGATAAAAAACGTTCTGACAAAACACACAGGAGCAGCTGTTATTAAAGTGATTTCTCCTGATACAGATATGAACTTAAACCACTGACCTTCATAACATACAAATGTGCCATTATCCTTAACCTAACATATACAGTGTGAAACATTCAATATATGGAGTTTAGCCTTTATGATCATTTGAGTCCAGTGTTCAGTGGATTCCTGTATAGACGTACAACATGAGCCATAAAGTTAGGTACCATTTAATAGAAAAGTGCCCCTTACTAACCTTGGGAACGATTATACTCATAAGCGTAACGCTGCAGTGCAAGACAATGTTGTGTATGTAGCTCTTTTAATTTACTTGTGCATAGGCAGGTCCTCTGGAGCCAGGCTGTGGTTGATGAAGGTGCTATCACCCTCAATGAGAGGAATAATTATCACAACAACACATACATAAGTCCTCTATTAGATTAAGGCCCACTTTAATAGACTCCCAGCAAGAGTGGGAGTGGTAGCTTAATGTAATTGGTTATGAGACGACATGCAGAGGAAAGCATCACGAAAAATGAAGCAGATTTATAAGACCTGCTCTATCTGTTTCCTTTTTTTTCCCCACGTCTCCCGCTGAAGCTTTATTTGACCATTCTAATCGCTCCTGTCCTGTGATCTCACAAGTGTGTCATATAAATGGCTGGCGCATTCTGTTTATTTTTCCCATCCATAATACATAGGGTATCTAAATCCTGCTGGCGTGTGCAGGAAACAGAGGGGGAGAGAGAGACAGAAAGAAACAGGGAGAGAGAGGTGGCTTGCTAATGGTGTGAGGCATAAAGGCTCAGAACAAAGTGACAGAAATACATACACATGAACTAAGGAGAGCCTGGAAGGCCACGCACTGTGGTCTGCTGGTTGAGAAGTGGTGATTTGAGAGTTTGGAGCTTAGAAAGGCTTTAGGCAGAGTTTGATCTGCCCCTGCTCGACAGTATTTAGAATCAACCGCCTAAGTATTGCCTTATGCTCACCTGACTGCAAGGTCACCTAAAACCACATTTTAATTCAGTGCTCCGTAAGGCAGGAATTGCTCTCAAGTGTAATCTTTATCTTTTGTTATCCACCAGCACCAGAGGGTGAGGGTTAGGGTTCCCACAGACCTACAGGTTAATGTCCAAAGCAGATACTCAAGCTGGAAACTTGTAAATATATTACAGGAGCTCTTGGCATCTGTATTTAATGAATGTGCCAAATTCCTCGCCACCGTACGTTATCATTTTTTTGTGTGTGTACTACTGGTTGCCACATAAATGGTCAGATTCAAATTCTTTGTACTTCTGCAGTTTCTTCCGTTGATTGAAAACAAATCCCCACTAGTCTATTATCACTCTACCTCGGAACTCGCCTGCTCAACTACCCCATGGTTGACTGTTTAGCTCACTCATCTGCACTCATATATATGCAACATTCAATGAATATTTCAGCCTTTTTACCCCAAGCAAGACAATATCAGTGGAACATGAATGTCATCTGTTTCAGAGAGATTATTAAAAGAAATAAAAATTTGCATTGTGCCCTCAGTATGACTCAAAGCAAACATAGACAAAAATCCTATTCTATTGTTTTCTAGGCTCTTTTTTTCTGGGAGGAGGATTTTAATTTTTACTTTTAGGTTTTGTTTCTTGCAGCAGAGCTTTATGCATAAGCTGGTGCTCAGAAATCATGTCTCCTTCTGGTCTCTTGCTGGTATTGCAAAGTAAAGCCAGTTTAAACAGGTGCCCGTTTTGAGATAATTCAGTGTAAGTGGACCATTTGGAGCTGAACTGCTCACATGTCTGCTTTTCTGCGGAGTTCACAGAAAGTATAAAATATGTGATTTTTACCCATATCAAATTAAATACTGCACCATGGCATGAACTAAAAAGAAACAAGGAAACACAAGAGCTCTGTTTTGTTCTTCTTGTATCCTGATCCCAGATTTGTCCAAAGGCATTACCTCTGATTTGATAAAGCTGTCAACAGTCACATGAAAGGATGGGTAGAGATGATGCCTGATCAAAGGGTGTCTTTCTAATATCTGTCAGCAAGTAGTGAGAGCATTCAGGAGCTCTGTTTCCTGATACTGTATGAAGTTTTCACAGAACTGAGTAATTACACCTGCCAAGTGTTTTTCAAAAAAAGTAATGCTTTCCGCTACTTTTTCAACCTCGAAAAAAAAAAACCCAATCTTGAAGCTGCTTGAATGACAGCATTGCAAAAACTGGAAAAAGGAAAAATGAGAGTGACTGAACTGGAATAGAAGTGTCGTGGAGAGAAGATGGATTCCTGTGCTCTCAGTGGAAAGCTGTCATAACAGTCCTCGGCAGCTGTTCTGGGAGCAGCTAGGAGTCGCTGGAAATATGTCACACACACTTCCACTCCTCTGTATAGGCCCAGGCAGGAGTCCCACCTAACTGTGTCACATTTCCATCTCATTGTGGTGAAAGCCACCCAACAGAGCTGGCGAGGAACACAGAAGAGCCGGGGCACAGGGGGAAGATCCTTTCATTTAGTCTCACAGGAAAGCGTTAAGCCTCTATCCCACCTGTGAGGTAGAGCACAGCGTGAAGCTCTGCAGCCTTACGTTGCCCTCTCACATCGCTCAATTCCATCACAGCACCTCCATCAAATCCGCTGTGAAGATGAGTGGTTGTGTAATAGGTATGAACATATACCCTCTTTGCCAGTATCCTTGCTCTGTAACCATTGTGCAGCTTAACTTGCAAGTTTTCCTCTCAGTGTGGAATAAAAATGTAAAGCATTAGAGTTAACAACAGTGAGCAGTCGGGGTATCCAGAGAGTAAAAGTCGTGTCATCCCTGATAAGACTCAGCCTCTAGCCCAACAGGAGGCAGTTTAAACTTTGGAAATTATGAATGCCCACAAGACTTTTATACCATGTTTGTACCCTTAGTTTGAAAAGCTGTGCTCTAGGATTCCTTTTTGCTCCACTAGCTTACAATAGCAATGCCAGTACTTTGGTAAAACACCAAATTAAATGTGATCCTTCATTTATTCATGAGATTTTTTTTTTTTTAAATTGTGCATCCAAATAGGTCCCTAATGAAGTTGTCTTACATGCTTCAGGCAAATGTACTGCAGGCAAAGAGTGTTTTAGTCATGATTGTTTTAGAAATGTATAGTATCTAATAAGGGTATAAATATGAATTATTTAAAGGTATAAAACACCAGACAAATCACTGGTACTAGTGCTGGAAACTGATTCCATTCTGAAATGGACAAGCCTTTTAACACAACAATCAACAGACTGCAAATACATATATTAAGGTTTTCTTATGCTGGTAAATGTCAAAATGTCAATCTTAAGGTTTTGGTACTTTACACCTGGCTTTCAAATTTTCTGGATTGGTTGTCGAAGGCATCACAACAAGCCGTAAACACAGCATTCACATTATATAAAGTTGATATGACAAAGTACCTATTTACATATCCAGGAAACACAGAGCACCATTAGCATTCATGTGGAGTTATGTTTCTGGTCACCTTGCATAAGTAACTAACTTCCATACTCTCTCTCTCTCTCTCTCTCTCTCTCTCTCTCTCTCTCTCTCTCTCTCTCTCTCTCTCTCTCTCTCTCTCTCTCTCTCTCTCTCTCTCTCTCTCTCTCTCTCTCTCTCTCTCTCTCTCTCTCTCTCTCTCTCTCTCTCTCTCTCTCTCTCTCTCTCTCTCTCTCTCTCTCTCTCTCTCTCTCTCTCTCTCTCTCTCTCTCTCTGTGTTAGCTCTCTAGTCCTTGAGGAAATTCTCTATTTCTTCAGCATCTAATGCGTCACTTTCTTCACCAGCCAGTAGCTAACTCTGTCTGTTTGTTGTTTGGTGGTGGGCAGGAGGTCTACAGTGGGTTTATTGAAGTTTTTAATAAAAACAGCTGCCTGCTTCACCTAAAAATGCTAATGAAAGTGATGTGACTGAACCAAAACTGTAATACCAAATGAAGGAGTTGAAGATGCTGTAGAGAGGTGAACTGCAGATGATGCTGGAGATACAATAACAATTCTTTATGGACTTGTCATTATGAGGGACACCTTTCACATTAGACATCAGCAATTGATTCATTTTAATACATTGGTTGGGGCAGTTTTAGTTTTTTTTAATACATCCTAAAGAATACAGTCCAACAAATAAAATAAAATAATAAGTAGTAGAGAAGCAGAGAGTCAAGAGACAGAGTCTAGTGCAGCTGCATGGAAAAACAAGCTGTCTCATCAGAATATTAAGTGGGGATTTGTCACTTATACATTAATTAAATGTAGGAAATGGACTTGCATCATGAGTATAAAATGTATGCATGTATATTTATTCAGTTCATTAGAAATGCTTGTTAGTTTTATGAATTATTGGTAAATCATTAAAGTCAGATACATCACTGAAGTCAGTGTGCTAGAAATTGTTCACTCAAAGTAAATGTTTAAACCTTTTGATAAAGACTAAAAAGCTATATATGTTGAGTGTACCTTAACAGAGTGATGCAACTTGGACTACAGATGGAAGGCATACATATTTCATTTCTTCTCATGTTTTAAAGTCTCTTTAATCTGTGCTTTTATTCAAGGCCTTGGATGGGTTTCAAAGGTTCAAAAATACTTTAAGATATATTTTCTTCCAATTTTATATTAACAACTGCTGGAAAAAGCCTCTTGCTGTATCCCAGTTCAGACACCTGCATCCATTAAAGGATGTGGCCCAAAAAAGCTGTGACCTTCAAAGGAAGTGAAGGCCATACTGAACCTGTATCTCCACTTCAAATGACAGTGTAACCTCCCAGAGACAAAACTAATGGTGGATTCGGGCAATCCTTGTCAAGTCATAAAGTCTATAATGACCTGAGATTAACAAGCAGACCAATTGTGGACTTATGAATTTTCCATTGTTTATATCTATGCTGTTTTGTGATATATTTATTAGTGATAGACCACCAGCTGAGCACAAATACATGATGTGGTCACATTCTTGGCTTTATAAGTTGATGAGGACAACCTGAATGCACCATTACACAATTGATTGTCTTGCAATGGATTTTATGATAGAAAAGGCTGGGTTATGCTGGAAAATATCAAATTTGTGTGACGTGTTGTTCGACCACAGCGAAAGGTAAAAGTGTTTATAGCTGTTATTGAACAACCACACTCAAAAATATGTTTAAATATTGGTATAATGGTGTTTATTGTCAGACAGTCTCTCCTGGTTGTACTCATTAAAAAGTGACAGAAATTGTTGTGTAGAAAATGAAAAAAAGAGAAAAGATTGAACCTTGCTTACTTTCTACCTGGCCAATCACTGCATGGAGTGAGTTTAAATGTCAGATTGTTGGTTTTGGAAAGAAATTGTTAGATGCAGCCCTCACAATTCTGTTGGTAAAGGTGTGGGGGGAGGGGGTTTCCGAGGCTGCTCGACCATCCGACAAGAAGTTCTGGTGGAGTATACAGGTGCCTTAAAAGCTTCAAAGGTTAAATCTTTTGTCTGAAAAATGGGACATTATCCAAGAGAAGTACACCAAGAGTAATAATCAGTCCTCTATTTGGATTTGATGCTGGACATAAATTAATAATTGCCATGGACTGTGAATTTAAACTACACGGCTAAAACAAAGTATACACCTAATTATCACGTATATTAAATTGCTGAATATTTCATGCCAAAACCATGGGCATTAATATGCTGCCATAACAGCCTCCAACCTTCTGGGAACACAGAACCCGGCTGCAGGGATTTTATCCCATTCAGCCACACAGAGCATTAGTGAGGATGGCCAGTGATGTTGAGCATTAAGCCCTGGCTCGCAGGCAGCGTTCCAGTTCATCCAACAGCTGTAGTGGCTGTAGTTGAGGTCAGGGTTCTGCACAAGGCCAGTTCAACAGTACTTCTACTCCAAACTTCAGGAAGCTATTTCTTTAAGGACCTGGCTTTGTGGATGCAGGCATTGTCATGTTGGAACAGAAAATGGCTTTCCTCAAGCTGTGGTCACAAAGTCATAAGCACTACCGTCTAAAATGTAATTATATGCCTTGAATGTAACTTAAAAAAGTATATAAACAGAGGTGTCTTCATACTTTTGGCAACATGTGTAGAAAAATACTGATTGGATATTTAATGATGAAGAAATATATCTATTAATTGTCTTACTAATACCATATTGTCAACATGTTCACATGCTATCATACTAACTTTTAAATACTGATTCAGTGTTATTATCTGTACAGTTTCATATTAACTGGTAGCATATCTCACTCCATCCTTTTATCTGTTGTAGTCCCCTGGTCTCTCACATCCTTCTTCACATTTCATTTGTCTCTATATACTGGTCTAAATTGACCATGGCTTTATAATTACCTGTCTGCTCTGGTCTTCTACTGTACATTTTTACTTCGAGAATTGCTGTGAGAAATGAAAAAGTTTAATACATCATTCTCATAGTTTATTATTAGATTTACAGCGAAGCCTGTAAATGTGACAGCTTCGTATTCCAAATGAAAAGTTAAAAAAAATAACCCAAGTCTGACTATTAAGTGTGTCTCATGGCATGCAATTCATTGCCATCAGTCTATCCCACCATGCCAGATGGGATAATGATGCAGATGCAACAAGTAAAGGCAGTGGCTAGTGGATGAATACTGACACCTTGAAACTTGAAAAAGTGTTCATTCCCATGACAGTCAAATGAAAAGAAAAAATAATCACAAGCGCACACACACACACACACACACCTTTTTTAATGAGTTTATTAGTTGCATATTTGTGCTATTTGTATTTTAGGGTGTTAGAAACATGTAAACAGCTTGTGTCATATTAACATCCTGATGAATTATTGATCCTGAAGTGATAGCTTGGTGCTGAAAAGTGTTGAAGCTTCTTCACCAAGAAGTTTCAGTCAGTCAAAGTTGAGGGATAATGCCAGTTTATTGCAAATTAGTTCTCATTTCTACTGATTATGATAACACTGCAGAACAGCACTGATACAGCACTGATAGCTTGAAACTAATTTGATTTAACAGAGCAATGTTTTTTTTTAAAAAGGATCCTCATGCATTTTCAGCTTATTTAGAGCTGTATTCAGTAACTGCAGCTCACTTTAAAATAGCTATTTACTGTATGTTAATAAAAGAAACAGCTGTACAATGTCTAATTTTCTGTACTTTAAAGGTTAAAGATGTGATATGTGGGTGTAGAGGAGAATAATGAAAAGTAAAGTAAGTAATTAATTTAAGTAAGTTATTTCAATTTCACTTAGTTATTGCCAATGAGAATATTTTATATTTTTTTAAGTAATTTGCCCATCACTGACAATTCATATAATATACTGTAATAGACTCAAATTATCCTTTGACACCTCTATGTATAGAGTTTGAACTCTGACACCTCCAAGTGGTAGTATCGAAAAAAGAAAATGTGATAGACAGCATACATATTGCTCCCCTGGTTCTTTTCATTTATTTAGAAACAACAACATGGCGTCAGGATGATTTGGAAGATGTTATAATCCCATTAAAATTCTACACACAGTGGCTTTAAAAGCTGCTGGGAGTGATTGTTCAATAACATTGCTATAGACCATAATCCAGGGTTTGCAGAATCATATTATGTCTGTAGTGAATGAGTTGCACTGAACCAGAGAAGATATAGTAGCCTGAGCTTGGGATACTTGTGGGGGTGTATTTACACTGTTTTCAGTTTCATTTGTCCACTCTTGCATATCTTCACGGTGGTGTGTTTTCTATAGTCCTACCAAGTTTCCATTTTTCTAATTCTCCCCATGGTGTGAGTGTATGTAAAATGTAAAATATATCTTCATATAGGTCTGCGCATGTAACATATAGTGGCTTTGACAGATCGAAACCAAAATCATTTTTCACATCACGCAATTCTGGGTAGTGTAGATTTTTGATTAACAGCTGTAATCGAACTTGAGCCCCTCTTTCTGAGCCATTTCCCCTCGGCTGTCCAAAAAGAACCACGTTGGATTTTGAGCTGTCTCAGACTTCAAAAGGGGTGAGATGGGAAAGAAGAAGCGCAAGTGGAGACACATAGGCAGAGAGATGGGGTGGGGTAGAGGGTAGTGGGAATGTACTTGAAAGGAAGACAGAGAGACCAAGAATGAGATGGAAACAAAAAAGGAGATGTGTGTTTGTGTGTGTGGGCATGTGTGGTGGAAGGAAAAGGGCTGTTGGCGGTAAGCAACTGTCTGGCAATAGACCCCAAAAGGTGAGGGAGTAAAGACCACCCCACCTTTTACTGTGTTCTAAAGTGCTCATTTAAAAAATCTCAGGGAAGTTGCAGGGGGTTTTAAGCAGTATTGACTTTCATTTCAGTCTGTGTGGAAAGCCTAAAGGAACCCCCACCAAAAGTCCCAGTTAGCCCAAACAGTCGATGTGTAAATGTCGGACAAAATCTATAATGGGGAATATGTTTCTTTCCTCTGGCTTCACTCTTGTCAGCATAAAATATAACACGACAGTAAACTGATACAACCATTACTTGTTTATGATGTTGGGAGGGGAAGACAGGGGGAGCTTTTTTTATTTTTTATATAGATATCAGTTTTCATTCCAAACACGTACTTGTGCCTTTTAATTTGCCATGTTACACTGCTATAAATCTGCCCCGGCATCATACTAAAGCTAACAAGGAGAGAAGGGATTTGGATGAACTTTGTCATGCTGGTTTTTACCTCTTTTTTAATCTTTTTTTCTGTTGTTGTTTGCCATCCAGTGCTACTGGAACTAACTCAAAGAAGAATACACAAAACAATCTATGCATGCATATATTATTCCTACAATATGGTCTGACATACTAAGCAGTATTTGTGAACATGAATTGTCCCTTAGCTGCAGCAGAAACCTGAGAATCAAGATTTTGTCCATGCTGTATAATGATGACTTGCTGATATCCAGCACATAACTGAAAACGGTGGTCCCAGATTCAGGGAATATTTGCCTTAACGCACATTAAGAAATGAGATTTGTATTAAAATTAAATGAGCTGCACCGGCACTGCATTGTAGAAATTGGTCAGAAAAGTCATCCTTCTACTTTAGGAACTGGCACCAAATTAGCATAGCCACCATGTTTCTCCTCACCAATCCCATCTTAATTTCACTCTTCAACATACTGTAATGCAATTATACATAAGTATAGCTCCACATTGTATGGATATCTTCATTATACATACAGTAAGTATGGCTTTACAGATTTGAACTGATTCTCAAATCCTTTGTCTGCCTGACAATGAGAGACATTAACTAGAAGTTCTTTTCAGTGGGTGAAATGTGCACCAAAGTGTCTCCTGTGGGGGAAAAAAAGTGAGCGGCATTGTGCTAACAATTAGGCTGAGGTTCGAAAGAGATGAAATGTTCATTTATACAAGTCAAACTGCCTGAAATTGCTTGTCTTTCCCCTTTAAGAGACTGATCTGGTGTTTTCAAAGTGGGTCAAAGAATTTCTGTTTGATAGCAGATGGTGTTTGCTCTCCAGTGGCAATAAACAAACGTGTTCATTAGAAATTAACAGACCGGCTTCATAATTGCGTTATTATATCTGTTGGTCATAATTACTGGCCAGAGTGTGGTGATATATTTGAGTAAAAAGGGATTCAAAAGCATTTGGAGCCACATATGCTCACATGCACATATTCTCTCAGAAGTGCTTAAATAGGAGAAATAATTCATTAATTAATCTTTCCTTAACCCTGCTCAGGGTTTTGGAAGACGGCTGCCTTTCCAATGATAAGTTTGACACAAGACAGGAATCCAACCAGCCTGTGAAAGTTGTCAGTCCATCACATGGTTGACAGTCACACACATTCACAGCTAGGCTTGTAAATTTTGAGGGTGCCTTTCATCCAACTTGCATGTGGGAGTAGGAACACGCAGAATGCTATATAAATTAGAAACAAGCCAACAACCCTGTAAAGGCACAGCGCCATCCTGAGTTTAAGGATAATTTTGTTTTTTTCACAACTTGGATCTCATTTGAGTTGTTTCCGCCATCAATGCTATTGGTGATATCAAAATTGTACTCACTAAGTTAATTGCTGAGATCTGGGAACACTTCCTCTCCAAATGTAATTGCTGCCCGGATCATGTTTCCTGGCAGCCTTATGTGTGTCATAGGAGGTGACTGGTGTACACAGAACTGGAAGTGGGGTTCACTTCGTTTGTGGTGATAATTAGGCAGCAAAAGCTCTTTAGTTAGCAAAAGATTGTGGTTTCAGTTAAATGTTAATACAGTTCAAATGCTGTGTCTTTTGTTCTACTTTTTTCAATATTAATAGATTGATACCATGATCTTCCCCTCATCTTAACCAAGTGCCCTGAGCATTTAAACATTATCATAAATAACATCTATCATGCATTGGTTTCAACCATAGACTGTACAAATGTACGTAGCAACATTTTGATTGCCAGTTTGATGCCCAGAGTTGCCATTCAGTGCCATGGAAATACACTCTGCCACTTCAGACTGAAGTGAATGCTAGTTTTTGTGCACACTTGGGCTAATGTTAGCTAACCCTACTTTTGCAGAACTGTGCTAACAGGGCAGGTATCGTAATCAAGTAACATTAAAGTTGCTGAAATTTTGCAATAATAGTCCCAAAACTGTAGAGGAGCAGGTGAGCCAACTGTCAATCACAGCAGTAAATCAGCACCCACACAGCAGACATTAAAGCCTACTTAAGGTCTTCAAATCATATTAATGTAGCAATAATTTCTAAAATGACCACCAGCACACTTATTAGAGGGTTTGAATTTAGTGATTGAGGATTCTCTGAAAAAAAAGACTTAGTATTTCTAGAGAGAAGTTGAAACTTTTTGAATGGAAACATATTTGGAATCAATATTTTGTGATCTTGATGTCATCTTCTCATATTGTTAAAACAAAATGTAATTCAGGTGGTATCACATTCTTTCTTAAAATGTATTTGCTGTTGCAATTTACAATTCAAAAAATAATTTCTAGATCACAAGGTTGCCATGAGGGATTACTGTATTTTAGATGTGCTCCCTTTGTTTTTTATAATGTAGCTAAACTGTTAGATTAGCTGGCACTGTTTGCTTAACAACTGTGTGATCATCCGACTTTTTGTTCCATCTGCCTTTATTGTAGTGATGTGCTGCCTGCCCAGATCTCAGCATTTACTGTACTTAGGTGAGCAGTGATACAATGGCCAAACGACAGATCCAACTTGTAAGAAACTGGAAAAATCCAGAATGTTGAATATTACATCCAATATTTTAACATTTTAAAGAATATAGATGAAAGAACAAACACTCTAATTGACCCAGCACATCTGAGAATCTTCTGAAAAGTGCTGCATTACAGCTATTGGAAAGATGAGCTGCAGCTGTGGGAGATCAAGTAAATTGTATTGATATCTTGACAGGCTCGTCCCTCTGTTCATCATGTGCAGGAAAAGGCTAGAGAACAAAGACATCAAAGAGATTATAGTAATACACTGATTCACCAATGAGGAGACTTGTATTTTCAGTGACAGGGCCAGTTTATTGCAGTGGCAAACTGTCCTAAACTACTCCTCCCACTGTGATTTTAAAACGCCTTTCTTTCATCTAGACGATGAAGGAGTACAAAATAAGTGTTTTGCCATCTGCAATAAAAGAAAGTTTCTCTTTTTAATGGCATGGGTATAGCTGAGCGGGGAGTGCACCTTGCTGTTCATCTCCTGCATGCAAGTGTTAGCTGTCTGGGTGATGGCCATTATGGTTCCTGCTACTGCCTGTGCGTCTGCTCCACCGGGATCACTGAAGTGTTGGAACTAACAAGCTGTGGATGCAGACAGTGGATGCACAAATGGGATTTTGTCCTGAAAGCTTTAGAGTTTGCTCCCTGTCTTCAGTCAGTAGAAACAGGAGAGAGGGTACTGCCGTTTGCAGGGACCGTCTGAGTTATGCGCCACCAGAATGAGATGATTACATCTGATAATCTTGCTAATGATCTACACTGGGGAGGAGAGCACATAAAATTGAATGAGCTACACCGATGTACACAGTTTTCAGTCTCATACTCTCATCTCTCTTTTTTTCTTATTCTCTTTTGCTGTGGCTCAGATATATGCAGAATCTGAGATGTTCTCCACCCAGGAAAATATGCAATATTCCTTGTCATAGTTTAAGCACACCCAGGATGTAGGACACAGAAATGCACAGACACACACACACACATGCACGCGCCAACACACACAGACACATTAAAACTATCCCCCCAGATATTTTTTCACACATAAACACCTCTTTCTTTTTTTTTCTCTTTCACAGACAAATATACTCACAGAGGGAGAGACACAAACTTACCAAAATCTTCACAATGCATTCTCAGCCCAAGGTTAGCACAGATTAAAAGATGTCTTATTGATGGAGGAAGCTCCTCCTTTCTCCATCCGCCTGTCAGAGTGTGTTTGGGAGCAACCCACTTCATTTTAGCAGCATAATGGGTAAACAGAATGTGATCAGTCCAATTACCTCCTCATTGTAGAGGCGTTCTGGCGGGAATGGCCTGTAGAGAGAGTGAGCTGTCTGCCATGCGGCGGAGTTGCAACAGTAACACCTGCTGCCCAGAGCCCTCACTTGTATGAATCTCAATTTGTTTGTACAGCCGTGCCAAAAATGGTGACCAAGAAGTGAGCCCACTGAGGAGGATGGCATTGGCTACCTTTTGGATTGTTGTTTTCACTGCTCTGACTGTGGATGAGTATAAGATCAGAAGGTGCTTTTCTCAGCAATGAACTCATGTCAATGTCAGTCCTTCCACTGGATTGTTTTGTGCTTGGTTCCTGCTGTGCAGCTTTCAAGGACGGTGAATTTCTCCATTCCCCCTCTACACTATGTTTTACAGCTCACTAGATGCATGATTTTGTGGTTGAGAGGTCATCCACAGAACAGTACCAAGATGTAGTCTTTAATGTGTATTCTGAAAATGCATGTGATATGGTTTTACCTGTTCAAAATCTGCGTTCACAACAAATGAAGATTAAGAAGAAGACAGGAGAGCTGTCAGCAGAGTAATATTCCTTTCTTTGCTTTTACAGTTCATCTCATAACTAACAGTCACTATTTGACATGTTCATGGAAGTGTGGAAGTTTGCACTGAGTATCCTCAGGTCCTGGATTGGTTTAACCCTGGTGGAGAGGAGTAATTGCACTCGTTATCCTAGAATATATGTGATATCTGCTCCCACATAACAAGGGCAATTCTGGGTATATTCCTTGTCCTGTTCTTATCATTCAAAGTTATGCTAGTCGCCCTTGAAGGAGATGGAAATCCCTCTCTCCATGGTTCTCCCTTGGGCGGCTGGCTGGCCGCTGATACAAATGTATCTAACTTGTGTTTTAGCTGCTTATCACCAGGCATCATAATAATTTCTTGAAGTTAAAACATTTTTTATTTTAAATCCTTTTTAACTAGACTGATGGACAGTTTCTGCAACAACACAGAGAAAGCTCCGTCAGCAGGAAGTAGGAATTGCTTTTCAGGATTTATTTGGTTCCACTAATTGAAACTAATACCTTTCAAATAGCATATTGATTTGGAGAAGGCGCCATTTTTCAAATCCACACTCTAAAATAAATGAATAGTATAAAATGTGAAGGTGCTAAGTTTAAAACAGACTTGTTGGAAGCTGTGTGACACAATTGATTAGGATAACATAAAACATATCTTAGAAATTACTTTAATTGCTTCTTTTAGAAATCCTGAGGCATGGTGTATTAGTGTTTTAATTAAAAAAGTCTCACAGTGTCACCAGAAATACAGGTGGCAAATGCTGCTGCTCTGCACATCAGAAAGATATCAGTATCAGTTTGGAGCTTTATCAGGAAGTCCATCTGAATTCTCAAAATCTACCCTAACACATATGCGTAAGCGCTTGCATGCAGTTGACAGGTGAATACGATGTTGATTGATGCAAGAATTTTTCTTCTTCTTCTGTGGTATCAGAGGAAAAAAATGTAACCACAGCGTGTTCTGGGTTCATCTGCTCCCAGTTAATCAATTAATGTTTTGGATAACTTTTATGGGTTTACACAAATAGACGAAGGTGTTACTGGATACAAACTCTGTCGTCCCACACGGAAATTAAATGGTGGAATAATTTCAATTTCATTTCATTTTAATTTTTTGTCATGTCTGATTTCGGTATGTTTAAATCCGTTTTTCCTCCAAACATCCTCATGAACAATGAGCTCTTACGGCTCCTGCAGTCACTCTCCGTCGGCGCGTTTGCCTGATGCGCAGCGCCTCCCCAACTGGTCCCTCACTTTAACAAATTCCTGGACGTGAACGGGTCTGCTGAATGGCTTCTTGCTCGTACAGATGATACCCTGAATATTTTAGAAGTTGAATAGCTCCGCCACACTATATTTTTCTCCCTGCTGATAGACTATCAGTTTGGAAGAACACAATGGGACTGTGGTCATTTTTTAGTTTTTCCCTTTTGGCTTTTGTGTTGCTGTACCCCTTTCACCCAAAGTTTGTGGCTCAAGCGGAAATAAGTTCTCCTACAACAGACAACAGATTTTATCGCCTGGAGATAACACCGCTGGAGGCAAGCGTAACCCGAAAATCAACGGAGGATGAAGTCTCATTCAAAGTCGACAATAACGCTAAAGTTTTAAGCGATTTTGAGACGGAATCAGTCGTCGTTGGTGCTTTAAATCCGAACAATGGCAACCAAGAGGGGAATGAAATACAGGGTGGACTTGGACATGAGGCACATATCGGCATCATAACGGTACCAAACTACCCCAAAATACCTAGTAAACAATATGATGACATTTCCGAGGATAACCAGAGGCGACCTACAGCGATTAAAATGTTAGAGAGAACATTTCCTGACACCAGAAAGAGAGTCAAGCGGAGTGTGGGTTCAACATACACTGAAAATGTGGATAGGAGTATACATGGAGACGCGCAGCCAAGAGGAAGGTTTGTGGAGACTGTCCAAGGTGTTTCCAACTCCAGAGCCGAGTACCGGCGGACTGGGGAGGAAGTCAAAGGGTCTAACCCGAGGCAAAGTGAGCCGCATCTGGACACTTCTACTTTTGCTCTGTCTGGAGACTCGGCACACAACCAGGCGATGGTGCATTGGTCCGGACACAACAGCAGCGTGAGTTTCAGTTTTGCCAAAACACATTTCATCATATAATAAAGGTTGTCGACAACATAAAAATGGCCCACACACTGATTATATATGCAAATTACTATTTTAAGTCTAAAATGCATAATCTTAATATATTTAATATAACTACATGTATTGGCCACAATTTTACGCACACCTGTCTCGGCGCATAGGAGGGAATTTCGCTCCAGGAAATGAATTATACTAACAGTTCTGTCAGTCTAACACACCCTTGAATTGGACAATGCATTTTTCTATTTTTATATGAATCATTACATTTCCTGTTATTGTGTATAGAGAGGTCATAACTGTGTGCGCATTGCGCGCCTGTTTGTGTTGACGCCTGATGGACATGGTTGTGCTCATGCGGGATTCCCTCTCGCTTTTCAAACTAGAGTATAATCATTTATTTCAACAAACTGTGTGTCATCTGATCTTTAAATTAACATTGAACCCCACAGGTAAATTTATGGTGACACTGAGGTATGGGAAAGCGCAGGTATTTTGGCAGCAATCACAACACATTAATTATTTATGAAATAATCAAGTAATGTCTCTCAGGAAGGTGCATAGCTACAATTAAAAGAGACTGTGTCCAACCTGGCTCTTGATGTGACGCTGACGAGACACAGCCTGACCTTTTGGCAAATGAGCCATGCCTTTGTCAGTGACATTTGACTCACACCTAGTTGGTAGTTGTCTAATTGCCTGGACGAATACAGCATTGCAATATGTTGGTTCAAGAAATGGTACCAAGCTTCGCACTTCAGAGTAGATTGATGGGAATACGCAAACTTAAATGGATGATAAGACATTGCAGTAATCACCAAGATCACCCCACCACCACCATATACGCTTGCACACACGCACACACACACACACACACGCACACACATGCACACTATGGCTGCACACACACACCAGGGCTGCTGACACATGCGTGTGCCCTTTGTCACTGCACAACATTTTATCCTCAATGAAACAAAGCCATGGAGATTTTATCTTTGACTTTACACGTACAGCATGCAAACATATTTAAATCTGCAGCATTTATCAGGCACAGGGATCTCAAAACCAGAAACAGCCTAGTAAGAAAAGAGCCTATCTTCCTCTTTACTTCAGGTATGATCACATCAGTTTGCTGTGTAAAAGGGCGTGTAACAGCAACTTAATCTGGGACCACATCTTTGTGTCCCCGGAACAGTGAAAATAGTGATATATTATCTAAAAATGCAGATATATTTTTGCTGAATGTTTATATCATTCCAAGTGCATTTCTCATCTGTTACAGTTTATTCATTTTAATTAATGTCATAGGGTTAGAGGCATCCCAGTGTTGTTTTATTTTTATTTAATACAAACGTAAAATACATATACAGCACTTACACAAAACCACATAACATATAATTTACATCACAAAGACAAATATAAATATAAAAATTACAGCAGATATACCACACACATACATATGTATGTGTGTGTGTGTGTGTGTGTGTGTGTGTGTGTGTGTGTGTGTGTGTCAAGTACTATATGTAATTGTAGCACAACATCAAATCACTTCCACTGCAATTCAAATTAAATACTTCATTGTATAGCAGGGAGTAAATGCAAAAATTAAGATAATATTAAGATATGATATCAATGAAAAAGATAAATAGAACAGCTCTGTATTCCAGGGCATCCCAGCCTTTGGTCATGTTGATACACCACTGTAGACATTTCTCCAGTAATAAACCAGAAATGCACCTCATAAAATGTGATTTTTTGGGCATGCTTCAAATACATTGTTGGGTTGGGATTTCCTCACCAAAGATAGTATTTTGTACTGTAGGACACTGTTCACTGGATCATCCCTGATGGGCTTGTCACTGTGGCCAGTCAACATTTGAGATTTATACAGTCAGAACCCTTTCTGTGGTCCCAAAAGTACAGCTGAAACTGCAGAGATAAAATTGATAGCATTTTATGACTAGATGTTAGAGCTCAGGCTATATCAGATTTTTTATTAGATGTAAATGACTGATAATAAATCCAATCTAAAAGGGACATTTGAAGGAAAATTACTTCATTCGGTAGTTCTATCAAATATTCTCTTCAAGATTTTGCCTATGATCTGACCAAGATGTAATATTCCAAAGGGAGTGAAATGAGAGAGATGTGTAAGGTGATGGTGAAAGCACCAGGGAGGATCTCCCAAGTTCAGATTTGATCAAGAATTTCATTGTTTAAAGCATCACATCTGTTGAGAAATCAGCCTCCCAACTATTATTCGATTTCTGTGATTGTCTGAGACATCAAAACCTGGAGTCATAACTCTCTGGTCTGTGACTTTAAGAGAGCAAACATTGATTGGACTCGACCATGGGAATAAAACATACACTGCATGAATTCCCTTTTAAATTCATGTTTCTTAACTACATGTGGTATTGATTGACTGTGCATGTTTCTTGCTTCTTAAATCTGTCCTGAATGTGAATAGGGGTTGAAAATATAAAGATTCATGATTTATGATGATGTGTGCCACAAATATAGTCATTAAACTCATTAAAAAATGTTATCTACACTTTGCTTTGGATATCTGCTGTGATATGACTATGTGGGTAATCTTTTTAAACAGTACAGGCAGCACATCCCACACTCAAGGGATACAGAGCCCCCCTCCCATACCCCTGAAGGCAAAAGTCTTAGTGTGCAAGCCAGCTGACTGGTGATCAGGGAGTTATTGGCAGCCAAATGATTTGAGGCTCCTCATTGACCATTTTTGCAAGTGTGTTTTTCTCCTCAGAGAAAGCTGACCAAACTAGGACACTGTGTTGAAGCGGAAGACAACTAATGAATGTCCTCATTGACCTAACATCCCCTGAGCTTCTGCTGCTGAAATAATATTGTATTTTGGTGTAAATAATGTCCATACACCTTGAGAAAAGGGTCTAGCTTGAATCTGGCTCCGGGGGGCACCGATGGGACCAGCTGTTTTTTATGATCGTGGAGCAAAATCTTTTTTTTTTTTTATGTTACATTTCGTCTTGGAGGTGGCGAGAGTCAAATCAATCTGTCACCTCCGTCACATCGTCTTTTTTGCTGCAACTGGGAATCACAGAGACCTCCCGGGCTGCATTGCCAGCATACTTAATCAGAATGAGGTGGCTATTGTTGCACATAATCTCATTGGTATAAATAGACAATAAAAAAAGAGGAAATGGCACGGCCCTAGGGGACACCTGTGTTTAAAACCGGTTCATTAGATAGACAGCCATTCCATTTAACATGCCAGAACTGGTTGCATAGAAACTCCTTGATCCATAAAATCAAATGGAATGGGTTCCCAGTTCACAGAGGCATTTGACCAGAGTTTGTGGGTGTTCAGGATGATGAAAAGTGCATTAAAAGGCTGCCACTGTTGAGGTTTACAGGTACAACAGAGGGATTTGTCGTTGTATTTCTCCTGGTATTGTAGTTATAGTTTGATTTAATAAAAAAAAAGGCTGATATGTGACCTTGTAGAATCTTTTATTCATGCACTTTTCGTCATTCTCTGGTCCCCTGGTCTCTAGCTGAAGGGGTTTTTGATCCATGCATACAACATTTGATGAAAATCAAAAGTGGTCCACGTTTTAACATTTCAGTACAAATTGTTTCCCTCCTGTGGTACTTTGTATTAGAATATTTTGTAGCTCCTCATCAGCTGGAAATTTCTAGTATACACAAAACCCTTCCAGAGTCTTTGTGTATGTTAGCATTAAAACACTATCTGACACAACCTAGGCTCAGTTGGATATTTATGTTTCAGATGTCTTACTAAATATGGATGTTAAAGTAATAGCCAATGGGGGGAAAAAACAAATCAAGATAATTTCTTTTTCACCAGACATTTTCATCCTCCACCTGCTAATCCCTCAGGGTGTCAGCACCATACGTCTGTTCATTAATCCAGCCGGTCTCAAGCCTTTAGGGGTGCACTGTCCACTGATGTGATTGTGAGATGGTGATAGAAATTGCAGCAATCCTATGTGGTATGTAAGAGGTAGACTGCTGGTACTACAGCAAAAGCAATTGTTCGGGAGCCTGGATGGGCAATTTTTAAACCTTCGCTGAGAAAAAGGAAGCACTCTACATTGTTATTTTTGGGGGTTTTTTTGGCTTTGATTTTATTTTACGGCACACAGGATTCAAGCTTCACCCTCTCTGTTGTAATAATTCAGTGAAATCCCAGTTTTTACTCCTCAAATGACATGCATTTGTGTCTTTTTTTCATGAATCATTTGTGCTCAGGGACCATAATGCATCACATCAACATGGGCTCTCAGCACTTCCTCACCACTTAGACTGTAGTTTTGCCTCACAAAGTGCATTTTAAGTAGCAAATAAAGGTCTCCCTTTAGTTGTATGTTCAAGCACACTGTCATTGTTTGATATCTTTTTGCCTTCCTGTCTATCTCAGCCTCTCTCTTTTTAACACACACACATGAATATGCCCACTTTTATGTTTAAATTTTAATCAAAGTGACAAAGCGGGTGCAGTCTTATATTTGACAGGTTTGCATGTGATTAATTAGTTTAATAACTGTCGCAGTGTGGTAGACACATACTATAGCTGTGATTAGGTTATGAAAACAAATTTATGCATTTTCTGATTGGGAAAATAATACAATTCAAATTGAGAGATGACTTTATTCATTATCATGGAGATAAAGTGTGCTTCTGAATGAAAGAAGTTGTTATGTGTAAATGTCATGGCTGATTTTGTTGTCTTTAGTTTCATCACCTCTAAAATTAGGCAATCCAAGTGACCCTGGTTTGTTAACGTTATATGTTGAGACTCACTGGGCCTTGAAGCAACATAAATGATCATGTTTAAAGATGACTGGGACTGCTCAGGTGGCAGTTAAATAATGGTTTGACTCGGCAGTTTATAGTGACAGGAATGTATTAGATGTATTAGTTGCAGTGGAAATGGTTTTTCCTATCTAGTGAGATACAAAAGGTCTGACATAAAGCATAACACGCGTACACACACAGGGGGGATGGGTCCAATCAGTGGAGATGATGGAAAACTTCCAAACACAAAATGACACATTTAGAAAATAGAATACTCATTCAATGACTTTCCCGGAACAAATCCTTTAAAATGACTGGTTGCTCTGGCTTTGAAAAAAAATAAAAATAAAATAAAAATCAATTGAGCAAAAAAATATCAAATTTTGGCATTTATTTAGAAATTATTACAAAATATTCATCAAAATCTTTGAGGAGGTAAGACCTGACAGACACCACATATAATTTGCATGAGCTAATGATTATATTGGAGCAAATAGTAAGAATGCTATGAGAGAATTACTTTAACAAATAAACATTGGATTTAAAATAACATCAATGTGTATTCTTGCTTTACTACTGTTCCCATTTTATAGACTTTATAGATCTAAAGCTCTAGTAAGATATCATTCTTGCTTTCATGCTTTTCTATCTTATCATTTCTATATTTCTTTGCTGTATATTGTGGCTATTTTGCTCAGTGACTCAGTTTTCCACATATAGGTCATTTAAATTTCATCTTATTGGTATTGGTATCATATGTATTTGGTTGTGTGTGCTTCTGTCACTTCCAGTTTCCCAAACATGTCTCTTTCTGACCTGGAGATGCTCTGGAATAATTTTGGACCCACTGCAACCAAAAAAATAAAATTAAACTTTGTGTGACAAATAGGGATTTACTGGTCACTGAAATTGATAGGATTGGAAAGTGGTAGGTCACATATAATGTTATAATTAAGCACCCTTAAATTTAATTGAATTTAATGGCTCAAAATGTCACATACACAATTCAGGTTAAAGGGTATCTGCCTAGAAAATCACTGAATAGCATAACATTTTCAATGAACATGTATTAAAATAAGCCTTATATCGTAATCAAAAAGCCAATATTGAACTGACATGACATTATTAACCCAGTCTTGCAGAAATAAAATTCATAGTACTAATTTGCAACAGCAGTTTTGAAGGAAACTTAATGATACCTGGATTATGTTTTCTATTATCAAAATTAAGAAATGTTGTTAATTAACATATCTGGCAAGTCACAAAATGTTCACTTACTGTTTTCTTACATCTAATTGGCAACAATTTTGATAGTAACTTTATTGTGAAAGTCATTTTTCAGGCCTGTCAATTAAGTGAATTGGCTGCTTTTCCTTGTCTTACGATATACATGTCACAAATTCAATACATCTGTGTTTTTTTTTTTTTAGGACAAAACAGAACATTTTATGTTTAAATGTTCAATTGTATTCATTGATCGATTAATTGAGAATAATGTAAAAAAATAAATAAATAATACATACACATAATATATATATATTTTAAAGTTTAAATTAGAAAAAAAAATATATATATATATTATTTTATTTTATTGAAACTATTGTGCTTTGAATTCATAAAATTCAAATTCAAACTGGGAGGCAACATCCCTCATGATCATAAAGGTGTTAACTGCCACTAAGTCTCATATGTCTCTAATGTTAATACTAACTGGTTCACTTTTAAGAGAAGTTGCGACGTAGCTTTCATTTGTGAGAGCTGTCCAGCAGTCGGTAGTCAGAGTTAGCTTGTCTGCACTGCTAGCTTGACTTTTAGCTCATCCTTCTTCTCCTCAATGTATTTTCAAGGCATGTAGTTGCTCTCAATGGCATAACGTGCTCAGGCTTATGGTACAGAACTAGCTCTTTCAATTCCTTGCCCTCCAACACTCCTATTGGCAGCATATCAGACTCAATCATTCGGTACATCAACTGAGTGATGGCCCTTAGACCGCCGGGTGCGTTTTCTTAATGTGGTACTGCATAGTGCCAGTACTGACTCTGACATAATCACTATAAACACACTTTAAGACACTTCCTAACAACCCATAATGCAGTATGTATGTAGGAGTCAAGTATGCACTGGTATTTTATTAATTCAAAAAGAATATGTGATGTTATGAACACGTAATTATTCAGCCATTAGCAGAGAGTATGTAAATTGATTGCATAGATTCTATTGCATGTATGTAGGGTTTTATCACACTGCTATGATTTTTTAACTTATTAATGGTTCGAAAAATCGAAAAAAGTCTCAACTTATATGAACTGAAATTACATTTGGTTTTATCAGTTATCAGTCACTCTATGTCAAGCCTGAACCCACTTCCCTGTCACTCAATGTCATGATACCTGGAAAGGAAAAGGAGCCAATTCACTAAACTGTATCCATAACCGTCTAGATCGTACAAAAAGTAGTAAAAGTAGTAAAACATTTTTTACCTGCCACATAAATATTAATGGGCCCAGTTTGGATTAAAATTATCCACTGTGGCAACACTTTGACCACCTCTGTATGACTTCAGTTTGTTACAAGAACATCATACTTATTGTTCCCTGGAAAAAAACGAAGCTAAATCTTGCCACCAAACATAATCCTAAAAGTTTATATTTTTCCTTTAAAACATAACTGCCTAAAGCAATATGTAGCCTATTATTAACGTGTAATTTCTAGGAGTCAGGGTTGATATTTTACACTTCCGGATACTTAGAGTAGTTCATCAAAACCGATGTTAACTAAATTTGTAAGAGTAGCCAATTTCCTCCCCACATTATGAAAAATGCAAATAAGTGGAGCACATTTAACTCATGATCTGATTCTCACAGAACATTTGGCTGCAAGGGGGTCATTTAAGGTGGAGGACTTTCCTCTTCCAAAATCTCAATTTGGACTCACTACCGCCTTTGGCTCCGGCTCACAGCCCCTCGGGCAGAAGCCGAGCCATTAGGAGCCAAAACTGTGAAGGAATAGAAGTGAAGTGGAATAAATGTCTGAATGGTGTCATATTGCTTAAAGTTATCCAAAATGCTAACTACTTTTAAAACTTATCAAAAAAAACCCAAAAACAAAACATGTTAATTTTCCCAAGATTTTATAGTATAAAAATGTCATCCTGGTAAATTTCCAATGTCTGCTGTAGACAATGTCTTAGTGAATAACAGAATTACACACTGGCATTACACCTGGAACAAGAATGAATAAATGCAGTCATGCTACTATATCTTCAACCTCTGAACGCTAAATATGAGCAAATGAGAGAGCCACAGAACAAGAAACCTTTATGGGTAGAATACTAATGCTTAATTTTTGGCTCTCACACTGCTTACAATGCATAAAATTAATTTTAAATTGCATGGGATGTGACTAAAACTTTGTCAAATGTGTCGAAACATTTAAATGACTTCTGAAATTTCCATCAAATGTGTCCTTGTATGCTGCTACACTTGTTTTTCACCTTTTGTGCAAACCACATGTGCTGAGACATCAAGACACAGAAGAAAAAATATATGGACTGAGCTGTGTGCATGTTTCAATACACAGTCCATTAAACATATTCTCCGACTATTGGCCCCAAGCTTTCTTTAAAGAAATGAAGTAGACCAATCACGATGTTTTATCCCACTAATGGTAAACAACATAGTTTATTGTACTTTGTTGCTAGCAGCAGAGAGACATTCTATACCCAACAAAATCTCTTCACAATAGAGCTGTATCTGAAGTGAAACCCTATTACATTCGGCCCATTTCATTAATTTCCCCCCATTATGGACTGAATTGATTGCTGAAGCCTCTCAAGCTCAAAAGCATCGGGGCTATATGACCAAAGCTCAGGAGTCGCAAGGATAAGCAAACATACAGACAGCAGACTAATGCAAAAGGGACATTTCACTGGGGTTTACTTGATGAAAGCTGGATCCCTAGAGTATGTTTTCACCTGCAAAAGAACAAACAATCAATTTGTTCCACAGATAAGATGAGGACAGAGTAAGGCCTCTCTTCGACCGCGCCATTTCTCTTGAAAGACATTTGTCTTTCCTGCTAAGTGCTCTACTTTAGAGATGTCCTCACAGAGCCACAATCGGGATGTTGTGTTTTTATCCCTCCGCCCACTTGCAGTGCATCTTGATTTTACCCTCACTTCTTTCAAGCCTTAAAGAAACGTATGCAAATTTGCAACCAATACTGTGTTTCTTTTCTCTGCAGGTGTTTGCACCAGATAATTTCTAATTGATGCACAAATATATTTATCTATAATCTTACAGGGGGAAAAAAGAAGTTGCAAAATACGGCTACAATCTGCAGATACAGATTTCTCTCTACATCTATACTGGTAGTCTATATTTTTAATGCGTTTTTCGTAAGTTTTTCAGAAAGGACTCAAAACAATCTTGTTTCCTGTGCTTGGCAGGTATTTTCTTTCCCTTATAGCACAATAAATGAAAATTAAAAGGTGCGGTGCTACAACAAGCCTGAAATGTTCTGAAATGTGAGTAGAAGATCTAGGACATTAATTAGCTGGTTGACTTAAAAAAAAACAGTGTTTGTCAAATTACTGAAACGACTCTGTCTTGCCCTTGGCATCTGTCTTTCCTCATTTAATGAAGTTGAGATTGTAATGAGCTTAACAACAAATGAAACAGGTTTTATTTTTATGTCCTCAGGATTGCATCTGCATGAGCAGGCCACTGAAATGCAGAGTAGTGATGTGAACAATGGATTCCCAGCTTGCTTTTCTCATATTCCTTTTCCAGCTTTTGGTGTTCTTAATTTTTCACCCTGTTTCCTCTTACAAAGCACTTCTGCTTTTTATTCAACAGCCGAGAGTGAGTTTTTACACTATGAAATAATGAAAAGGTATGTAAAAGCTGGGCATCACCCTCACCTGGCCCTCTTGAGACTTCTTTTGCTCTCAAAAATTATATTTTTATGGTTTAGAGTAGAGTCTGTCTCGCTGCCAGTGCTCCTAAATGTTTTTATTCTGTAGAAAATGTAGGATATTTAGGGTCATCGGTTGTTTTGTCCATTTTTTATAGAGCTGCAACAATTACACATGAAATATGTTGTGCCATCAGCAAGATGGGGGTGCATACCAGCAGTCAGGCATGTGCTGCTGGAGCGCACACAAGCAACCTCACCATATTTGTCAATCTCACCTTTCTACTAAAATCCAGTTTGTGTTTCAAACATCTACACAAAAGCAAGACATTACAATGGTAGATCACTTGTAATATTGCTCAAAGAATGTTTAAGTTATGTGTTTACACTATTCTTGCTGTTCTCATCCTATTGCAAATCAACCCAATAACCGAGATCAGTATTGTACCATTCTCAATACATGAAGCCAACATGCAACCTACACCGCTCTTCTAAATACTAGCCTAGCTACTCTGACAGTCAGGACAAGTGGACAAAGAGAACAAATTGACCATATTGAGAGATTCTCTACCTGATGGCAACCCTGCTGTTGGCCAGTGATACCCAGGGCCTCACTGAACTTGAACTTGAACTGAACAATTTACAGTGGTTGGCAATCATAAATGTTGCATTACTGCCATCTGCTGAAATGTAACAAATTCATTGTGAAAACTATTTACAGTGTCCATCCAAAATGATCCCATTCACAACATTTTCCATTCTAAAACCTAGATCCAGTTTCTTGAGTTGATGAAAATCCTTCCTGCAGAGTGAACTTTATCTTCTTCAGATATGTCTATAACGTTCAAGTCTTTCTTGGCAGCGTCCAGCACCATCTTGATTCTTTCCAACTTCCCCTGTATTTCGGCAGCACAGTTAATGACCATGGCAATGAATGACCATGGCAATGAATGCAAAAAATCTTCCTCACATTGTGATTTATCTTGCAGTTCAGGCACTTTGCTTGCACTTTCTCTACTTTACACATCTCTACATTGCAATTGTCCTTCCCACAGTTCCCACATGTTCTAATCCTCTATGTATTGCAGCAACATGTCCATATTCCTGGCAACAAAATTATCTGAGAGGAGCTCTCTCATATCGCCTCACTCTGTAACACACATAATCAGGGTACACTCTTTCCTGCAATTCGCCTTCAAAACTCAAACACACAGAATTACAGTCCTCCTTCTTCCCCTCTCTGAATCTAGTCATTCTAACAGACCTGCATCACCCCAAAATGACTCAGGCTCTACTGACAGTGGCATGGCACTTACTGTACCACTCCCTTCATCTTTGCTTCTAATCCAAGTGGGAAGCAATTCACACTGCAACCATCTTCAAATGCATGAATCTTAAGGGCTCTATCTATGTGGTGCTTTGAGACACAATCTATAATAACTACCCCACTTCTAGTTAACCTGATCGATCACACTACTACTCCAAGTTTTTCCCCTTACAATATTTCTGACCATTTGTGGATCCTTGAAAATCCTGTCATTTTTTCTCATGGCTGATCCCAACAAGCCAAACCTCCTCTTTTTAGATTTGACTGGAATCACTTGAGTAACTTAAACTATTCAAACCCGGCATTTTTAAATACCGGCAACCGCGTTACAGTCAATCGTTTCTCTTCTCTTGCTTTGTGTGTGACAGAAAGCCACATACAGCAGCAATACACCACTGCCTCAATGTCCTCCATTGTCCAGTCACGGCAGTTTCGCGGAACCGTGCTATGACGACCCCACCCGCGTTAAGTAGGTACTTTTTTGTAATGGAAAAGGTCGTTCCTGGAACTGTACTGAGTGGAGACGAGCCGAGTGGTGCCAGAACTGTATAGTGGAAAAGCGCCATTAGCTTCCTCCAGGACCAAAAGCATGCCTTCTAACTACAGTCCTTTTAAAAGTCAGCACACCTTACTCCTCCAACCCTGTTGGCATCTGCAGGCAAATTAAACAGTCAGGTATCATGCTGCGGAAGACCCCTGGAATCACAAGGAAGCGACTGGTGGGTGGAGGGCCTTCTCTGATCAATCCCCTAGGGAGTGCTCTTTGGGCTGTGCTATCTTCTTCTTTGGGTGAATTGAGCTCCCACTCTGTTCCAATTGTGGCAAGTAAGACTGCAAGTAAGGCTTGTCTTTGGGCAGCATGTGTAGGACATTTGTGTCCATGGATAGCCAGAAGTGGTGAGTACCAACTTTTGACCATGCAACCTTTACTGTAGAATACTAAGTTTAACTTGACCATCTAGTTGTATAATAGCACACAAAAAAACACAAAAGTACTCCTAAAATGTACACTTACAGTAGGCTCACTGTACACATACATCTTGTATACACACAGCACGGGCAAATAAAAGAACATCTGTGATCAAGGCTTATCGGATTACGTTTAATCATTCACTTGAAGGATTCAAAACCCACTTTTATTCTGTTTATTAAATCTGACAAGGTCACAAAAAATGACCTCCAGATAGCTGACATAGGAATGTGGCATATTTTGGTTAAAATCAGCTTATAAAAGCTTTTTAAGAAAATCTTTTAATTATTGTCGACACATTTCTGTGAGTTGTCAGACATTTAGATTTTCTGGTGAGAATCAGAGGAGGTAAATAGACAAGGTTATTCCAAAGAGTTGGCTCTCTGTATGGATGTGTTTACTCTACAGTACAATAGCTTATGTGTATTCATGAGAATGTAAATGTGTCTCATTTTAGTGGTGAACTTTTCAGAGGACAGTAAAGGTAAATAAAATAGAAATATGTGTCAATCCTTTCTGAGAAAGAGCTGTTAGCCGTGTTCTTACCAAGAACCTTACATCATTCACTGTTAGCAGCTTGGGGTCCCTTGGAAATTAATTTAGATCCTTCACTTGTCCCCTCCGGTGAGGTTCAGAAACAGTGGCAGCTCTACATGAAAGTGGCTGCATTTCTTACATTTCTAAAGAT
This sequence comes from Scomber japonicus, assembly GCF_027409825.1. NCBI lineage: Eukaryota > Metazoa > Chordata > Actinopteri > Scombriformes > Scombridae > Scomber > Scomber japonicus. Next base: position 15,327,177 of record NC_070591.1, on the reverse strand, counting down.
TGTTCCTTACTTCCCATGATGTGTTACTCCTGAGCAGAAAAGAAACAATATTCCTGAGGTGTGTTGTTCAGAGTAAAGGTCGTTTTTTCTCCCTGTCTACCCAATTAGACAGAAATAATATTGAAAGGGTGCTGTCTTGATGATGCTTTACTGGGGGTGGTAAAAGCAACAGGTTCCATTTTAATGAAAGTGTGTTGATTTGCATCAACACTCTCATTTTATTAACAGCAATATTGCAGTACAGGCTTAGACAATCTTCTGCCTACCAAAGTGGTGCTAAGATGCCTCTCATGTCCCAGTGAAGTACTTTTAAAATTTCTGCATTTCTCTTTAAATAACAGATTGAGAAGGAATTCTGAAGATTTGACTTTGCCCAACAGTCCGTGTCTGTGAATGTACAGTACATGTATAGGCTCCATGCTTGAATGCTTGTGGAAGTGGAGTGTGTAGGTCTCAGCATGCATGAGGCATTTGCATAGAGCTGATAAAGTATATCACAATGACATTATGGCTGTAACACATCAGTTTCCATGGAGGCTGTCTATTAAACCATCTGAAAGAGTCAAAATCTTTGCATGGTCCAACAGCACCTGACTATGACATGCCTGAAATGTTTTTGTTTTTAATCTTCTCTATGCGTGGGTTCCTCATAAAATCACTGGATGCAAAAGAGGAAAAAAAGGAGAAAAAAAAACAGCTAGAGAGAGCACCTGGAGAGCCTGATGAGCGAGACAGAGACAGGAAGACAGAGGATGAAAAGATGAAAAAAAGAGCAAAAGCAAAGAAGGAATGAAAAAAAGGAAGCAAAGAAGAGAAAGAGGGCGACAAGAATAGAATGCTAGGATGACTAAACCCAACTCCTCAGAGTGTGAGAGCCAATCTGAAAAATGATTGGTTGACTTTCCCGGGGCAAACTCTCGTTGCTCGCATCAATAAAACATAAACATGAATATATCCACCGCTTTCGGCCTTCCAAGGTCCTTACTTAATTTCATGTATGCAAGTGAGCGATGATATGCATGGAAAATTGTATTTACCTAGAAGGCTCAAAATAATTCTGGAAGCCATTTTGTGTTTGTTTGTGCCCTGTATTTACATAAATGCAAGGCTGCACCATAAACTCTTAGAATTGTGCGTTAGTGCAGCTTCATTTGTGGGGTTCTTGTGGTGCGAGTCATGCATTCTCCCCACCGGTCTCAGCATTTGCATGTATAGTAGTTCCTCCCTATTGACTTGAGCCACAGATGCACAACCTATCAATAATGTTGAAGACGTGGGAACACATAGTCTCCAGTGATGTACTCTTGATGTATCCACTTAGGGACAAATCATCCAAACAGTCATCTGCCTCACTAGTCTGTTGGTCCCTTAGGTAGCTCTTCACTGACCCATTTCAATGGGTTAGCTTTTGTTAATGAGCCAACAGCACAAACAACGTTGACAACAGAAAAGACCGAGCTCCTAATGGCAATTATAGCTTGGGTGCTGAGAGGCATTTAGTCATCACGTTTTGTTGTTTGGGGCTATTTGTAGAGGTTGTTTTGCATCTTAAAGTAAATTTGTGAGTGTTTCATTAAATTGGATCTATGTGCAAAATGGCGCAAGTGATTGAAACCCATAAAACTGTGAACATTTATTCTCTGTTCACTCAATTAATTTGCAGTGCTGGATATTTGAATCCCTTTGGTTGTGAATGAGCTGCTGTTAGACACTGATAAAATCAACCCAAATTCAATTTACCTTGTAGTATTCATGACTTCCCGTGTCACAGATTCATTGTTGTTAGCTAAAAAGAACTGAGGAGACAAACGATCAACAGTTTGGTGGAGTTTTTCTCTCCTATCTATTTTTCAAAGCAGGCAATTAGGCCTAACATCACAGCCATTTAACTAAGTCTGTACACCAAATTGATTCAGACTCAAGCGTTGGACCTTGCAGACATGGTGCATTTACTTATGCAAATGCTTATCTCTCTGTGTGATTGGTTAATTAACCTGTAATGCAGATAGTCCTACCCATGCACAGTGGCCATTTGATGGCTAAATTGTGGGTCAATTGGGTTTTTAACATTTTCAAAGCAGACTTAGAGGCATGTCTTTGTTCCATCTAGTCTTGTGTGGCTTTTCTCAGTTTAATGACTCGCTCTGTGGGTCCCGTAAGGTTAATGTGTTTAAACTCACTGTAATTGAGCCTTTGACCCATCTTTCAGGGTTTTTAAAAAAATCATAATATGCCATGTTTCTGCTCCTTGATTGTTATTCCCTCTCCCTTCCTCCATGCCCTGCCCCGAACTCTCCACCCTACCCCCTTTCTATCCTGAGTTATGAGCATCCCCATGGGAAGTCATTTATAATGCCATTGGAGTGACAATAATGTGTTTGCACACCATTTCATTCTGCCCTCCGTGCCTTGGCAGGCTTTTATGGGCCACATTTTTGTTTCCCCAGAAAAACATTGTCCAACCATCCTTGGAGAACATGCAAAAGCATTTAGCCCAAACTGGAACTGGACAGCTTCCAGTGAGTTAAATACATTACATAACACTTCATCTTTCATCAACATTTGAGATAAACATTTGTTGGTGCTTTTGCAACTACAGTACTTTACAATTTTGATGCTAAAAGCTAAAAAAAAAAAAAAAAAAAGGTGGGGGTGTGTAATGTGGTGAAGCTACTGCACTGCATCTCTTTTCATTGTTCACTGAACAATTATGTTCAGGTTTTGCTGTCATGTAGGTATCATTCCACATGAGATACAAGCACAACTCTTGACAGCCCACATGGATTTTTTCAGATCTTGCCACCAGCCGACTGACATCTCGTGACAACATGAGAATCTCTTGTCATTGGGATAACATTCCCAACGATATAAAACACTAGATGCAACATGTCATAGTGACTTGCCATCCTGGGATAGAACCATATGGCAGCCGTCTTTGGGTCCAGTTTCAAACTTCTTGTAATTGGAATCTATGGTAAGAACTGTCTTTGGTATTTTAAATGTCTAATATACTACATTAAGCAATATTTTTATGTAGAAATCATAAATAAAATTGTGGCCTATATTGACAGGCAATTATGATCAGAATCACTAGAGAGAGAAACAGACCTATTTATGAATATCATAAATTTTAAACAAGACAAGAGATCTCCCTCTCTCTCTCTCTCTGTCACACAAGCATACACATGCACACACACGCACACACACACATATACACACACACACACACACACAGAGGTTGAAGGGTATTGCTAACTGTTAATGAGGAGTTGCGTTTGTTGATAAAGCAGAACTCCCCTTGACCTTTAATAACTATGTGTGGCTAACATTGCTGTTGTGTTGATTTGCCTGGACTTCACTTTTTCAAGTAGCTGGCATGCTGGATTTGTCTTGGATTTAGATGTGAGAACGGGCTCTTGTATGTTTACTTTATACTTGATTAACAGCTACTTGCTCTTATAACCTATCTATTTAGCTAACAAATTAATGCTGCTGAGAGCTAGCAATTAGCAGTAACTTTGACTTGGACTTTGACTTTCGACTCACATTTGGTCCGTTACTTGGTTAGCTAGCTTTATTTGACAATAAAGCACGTCAGGGTGTTGCTTACTTGTGATTGACAAGTTGCTATCAATGTGGTTTGTGAGGTGCTGCAGTTGGACCCTGGGGAGCTCCTCCCTAACTCTGCGTGCTCATCCAAATATGGTCACTTCTCATCACTCCTGGCTCCAAAAAAATAAGATGGAAATGGTAAAAATGCCAAACATGAAGCTTCAAAACAGGAATCCACAAACCAATGGGTGACGTCATGGTGGCTATATCCATTATTTTTGTACAGTTTATGGTGTAGACAGGTGATGTATGTTGGTGAGGCACTTACGCAAGGGCTTTTTAGTGCAGTCCTTTCCATGTAATTAAATGTGTTTGTCGGTGTTATGTTGTAGGTGATCCTGATCTTGACTAAGCTGTATGACTTCAACCTTGGGGCTGTTACTGAGAGTTCTCTCTGGAGGTAAGTATCTTGTGTTAATTATTGTTACCTTTTCACCTAAATAGAAAGGTTGTGACATCACTGCAAGGATTTTATAAAAATGCAAAGCCATAGCCCTAAAAACAATAAGATTAATATATTCATAGAGGCTGCAGTATACTCTAAGTATGATTTATGGTGCTCTCCCTTGCTAGGATATGAACAATCAAGTTACTCTGGAAGCCAATATGAAGCATGTTTTAATAAAACAATCTGAAGTAGTTCACAATGAAGCGTGCTCCTCTTTACTTCCTGCAGTACCATAAATAACACAACTAAGACTGTAGCAACCTTTTAGAAAAGGTCCAACTGGTTGACTGTCCATCATCTGCATATTTTTTCTTTTTTTGAAAGATAAACTGGAAGGGTTATCTGAGGGGTTTAAATCTGTGGTTCTTTTCTTCTGACGTAGAAACTTTTTTGATGGAGTTTTTGATTGATTTTCAGCTGTAACCTTTTGTTTCAGAAGCAATTGACATGCAATTGCTACTGTATAGCTGTAGTAATTCCATTCAGTATGTATTGAGAGGTGAGTTACAGGGCTCTGTCAGGCCATAAATAAGAATGGAATTCATTAAGGATTATAACATAGAGCCCAATCCAGCCGTTGATAAGCCTTTTTTCTCACCTCTCACATAGCCTGCAGAGAACTCATTTCATTTTGAAATACACGTGAAAAAGAGACCATCAGTCCGCCAAGCATAGAGTTTGAAATTAATATCTGTTTCACCAGAGGGGCTGCTAAGATTTACACCCGACTTGACACATTTTGAAATCCCATATTGTGTACAGGAGGTCTTCCATCATCAAGGTGTCTACTTAACAATAGCACCACGAGTAAATTAGAGTGTACCTCAGGGGGTGCATGAAGGCTCTTAGTATGGGTATTAGAAAAGCAGAGCTTTGAATGTTATGAAAAGAAACGGGAGTAAATGATTCCTGTGATAACACAATAAATGATTTATGACTACAGCTCTGAGCCACTGTTGGTGGCAAAAAGCAATGTGCAGATCAATGGATGACTTGCAGAAGCTATCTTAATACACATCAAGTCTCTTTGTGTTTTAGATGACTCGCCTTCTGTTCTAAAGAACTTTACAATGTAATAACACCTTTTAAGAGGCTTTCTTCCACAGCCACAATCAAAGAGTGATATGCCAAACTGAAAGGAGTACTTAAGCACAAATACAAATGTGTTTAGGAGAAAGTCTTTGAAAACAATGTCAATGGTAAATGGAACCATTCAGATTAATGTACAGACAATGATAGCAGACACTGGGTATCTATCCAATTATGCAGTGAAATTACATTTGGAGGCACTCAGGTAGAACTGAGAGTGTGGATTGGATGTTTGTGGCGAGGAGAAATATGAAAATTGTCATGACAAACACATCTACAATGTCATAGGATGCATGGACTTGTAAGGGACAGGCAATTTTGTGAAGTGCCAGTGTCTATACATGTACATGTTTATTCCTGCTGTCATTTAGTACTGTATGTTGCAAGATCTAAATGTCTTATTATATTTAAACACAGGCCATTTAATTAATTAGAGTAATTAATTTTCCTCTTGGTCTGCTTTTTAATAAATTATTCCACCTTAAACCTGTATAAGTCACCTTTGTAATGTTAATTTGTTGTACTGCAACGTGATGACACATTTAAGCTCGTCATTGCTGAAAAGACAACTGAATACCAGAGGACGGAATTAAACATCTAAATCAGTTTGAGAAAAAAAGACATTCTAGCACTAATTAAAGATAAAAAATATATGAAAGGGTATTTCATCACTGCGTTGAAAAGGATGACTATTATATTCCTCAGTCACTGTCTTCAGTGTTAAAGCTTCTACCAGCATGAATTAGGGATAAAACCTTATATAAGCTTACAATGTGTTCATTGGTCTACTAAAGCACTATGTCCATGCTGGATGTGTCATTCATTACTGCTGACCATTTTCAAAAGTGTATCTGAATATCATAAATTGATTTCATACTATGTAGGCAGCCACTGCTTTAATTACATGTCAGCATGACATGAAAATCATCCTACAAAGACTTCAAACTTGCTTGACAAGTAGTATAAAGTAAAGGCTTGGACTGTATTACTGTTTGTTAAAGCTACATTATTGTTGTTTGTGGGAAAACTGCCTAATGACTATCTCACCCTTTTTTATTCAGGAAGTTACCAGACTTGCATTATGGTTCTCTTGATGTCCATATTTTCTTGTCAAAATATCTTGTTGTCAAAATGTGAATGCAACACTCGACACTTTTTATAAAGACATTTTTTAAAGCCCTTAACATATTTACTTTACTCTAAGCCACAGCTACTCAGTGTCACTGTTTCTCACCAAAATGCATTGCGTGTATGTGCTGAATATATTAACTTTCTCATAAAACATTTGCAAAACATTTTGAAAATGTTTTCCTGCATTGTTTACATCCATGTTTACTTTAGTAGCAGTAGTGTTTCCTGTCTTTTGCTGTCACACTGCTACGTTTCTTTGTAGATCATTGCCACCAATTCTTGATCAGTGGTGTAAGATTCATCAAATAGCGTCCCTTTTATTTCATAGACAATGGCAATCTTTGAGATAAATGTGTTCCTATCTTGCTTTGACTACTGCTTCACCTTCACCAGCTGACACCGCCCTTCCATACATATTATTTCTCTTCTTCATCTTGTTCTTCTATGCATTTTACAATTTGCATGCACGACACATTTCCATCACTGTCTTCTGCAGTAGGTAGTAATTTATATCTTGCCACACGTGTGCTTGTACGTGTGCCTCCTCATGCTAGTAGAGCACAAGATACAAACATCACTTATGATCAAAACTACCACAAGGCTTCTTTAACAGTGATGAATTTAATCATTCTGTTTGACTAGCACAGTTTTTTAAAAACACATTCTCTGTAACTCTAAATGACTACTGAAAGCTTCTGCTGTTTATTCAGTCAACACCCTGTGCCGAAATGTGCTGGTTGAATAAAGAATAGACTCTTCCAGATGTGAGTTTGCATTGTGTTATTTTAGGTACAGCACATTTCTTGCAGGGCTGCAACTAAGTGCTTTAAACGAGAAGCAAAATAATACATTAGTCTAAAGCTAGACTCTGTGTGTTAATTTTCTTTCCAAACCTGGCTATGAATTTAAAGCAAAAGGCAGTATCAGTGGTAGAAAATCAATCTGAAATTGCATGGTATGCTTTAAAGATGCAGTCATGTAAAGAATAATTGATTTGCAGTTAATGGGCTAACACATGCCAAATCACTGGCACAGGGCTTTAAAATTTGTTTCAAGCAGGTCTCATAAATCACAATATTCTAATTTTCTTTTTCATGTAACATGTTTTTTTCGTTTGTGTCTAGATCCACTGATTATGGAAGCACCTACACTAAGCTCAATGACAAAGTGGGTTCAAGGACAGTTTTAAGTTACCTGTATGTCTGCCCTACCAACAAACAGAAGGTCAGCATTTTCTTGTTGCTTTTATCTCTGTCTGATCTCCTTCAAGCTTAGTCCTGACATCAAATTATAGTGTTTTTTTGTTTTTTTTAAATTGCTGTGAAATGGCAGTATCTGTGTCTCTCTTCCTCTCTCTCTCTAATGCCATATCCCTCGTGTGGCCCTCTGTACTTTAGATAATGATGCTTAGCGACCCAGAGGTAGAGAGCGCTGTTCTCATCAGTTCAGATGAAGGGGCAAGCTTTGAGAAGCATCTCATTAACTTCAACATCCTGAGTCTGCTCTTCCACCCTGCACAGGAGAACTGGATACTCGCTTACAGTCATGACAGCAAGGTAGATTCTGAGTAAATCAACAATGAACTTTTAGGTGTTTATTATTCATATACTGTAGCATTTTTTGAATGTAGTTTTTATTGGATTCGGATGAGGATGTGATGATAGCTGTGAAGCTCATTGATACTGACTTTCTCCTAAAACCATGTGTGACATGAAGATCAGCCTAATTTTGTCTTGCAGCTGTACAGTTCAATGGACTTTGGGAAGAAGTGGCAGCTTGTTCACGACAATGTGATGCCAGGCCGATTCTACTGGTATGATTATAGGGATCCTATTTTTTAAAAACTGTTTTGCACAGTGATTGATTGTAATTTGCATAATGATAGTGTTCATGACCCTATGCTGTCAGAAGGATCCAGTGACCTCTTGTCAAAAACAGATCTCTTTCATTCCAGTCAAGCATAAAACTGATTAAATCCATGTCACGTAGACCTGCTTCTTTTTCTATAGCACAAATATGACATGCTGTTTTTGTTGTTGCTGTCATTTAGTAATCTCAACTGCTCGGGCACAAGGCGTTGAATATTGATGTGAGCCCGTTTATCCCTGTTTGTCATGGTATGTGTCAAACCAGAGTGTGTTTTTTAGCAGAGAAAGAAAGGACATTGGTTGGAGGACATCCTCTCCACATGCATGAACAGCCAGACGTTTTGATAAATAAGAATAGCGCAGCAGGCATAGTGGCGCCCAAAACAATGCATTATTTGTGCTCTTGAAAAATAGCTATTTCTCAAAATGGTATTTCAGCCACCTACAATTTCATAACAACACAAATTTTCTGCAGTAGGTATTTAATGGAATAGCTGATGTTTTGCAACACCTCTACCTTGTTGTTTTCTCTGTCAATGCTTTTTTGTGAATTGAGATTAATTGCCACTGGTGGCACAAATTCTACACTGACTGATCCACAGGAGATAAAAAAACATGTTTCATAAAACATTACTGTCCATTTACAGCTGTGATACTTAACCTGGCCTTTCAATCTCCTCTTCTCATTCTCATTTTTACTCTCTCGCCCTCATTCCTCACTTCTTTCTGCTCCTCTCTATCTTCTCCTCCTCCCACTCTTTCAAGGGCGGTAATGGGGCTGGACAGAGAATCAGATGTGGTCCACATCGAAACGCGCATCGCAAAAGGCTGTGAGTGCTACACTACTATTTGCAGCAGTAGCAAGACCCACAGGACCCCTTACCTCTCATTTTGAGTGAGGTCACCGGGAAGATGAGACCTGTTCTGCTGTTCAGATTGGTCCCTGAAGTCTAGTATAGCAGAATAGGTGTCTCATGACAAAAACAGAGAGTTTAGCAAGTTGATGGATGTTTCTTCTCCTTAATCTATCCCCTGTGTCTTATAGACAAACCCTTCTAAACAGCATGGTATATTTGGAGGAAATACTCATCTTCCTCCTGTGGTAAATCTGTATCTGAATTAGTATACATACTAACATACAATCACTATACTCTTTTTGTCTCAACGTGTTGTGGTTTGACCCACCGCAAGAGCTCACACTTTTTTAGTCTTGAATCTCAACTAATTTGGGTTGCAAAAGGGCAGACTGTGTAATATCAGTGGTCTGTATTTTCTTAATTAGTAATACAGTTACTCAACTTTCAAGTTGTTTCAGGACTGTGAACTTGAAGTATATTTAGCACATGCATATTGTATAACAGCTCCAGTGCATACAAAGCACTGCTTCAAGGTAAATGGTTGTAATTTATTTCTGATTGATTTCCTTTTTTCCTCTTTCCAGGCGCCAAGTACGTCAAGTGCAGAGCCCAGCGATGCACAGAAGCCAACAGACAGTACCTCTTTCCTGGACATGTAGACACCAACTCACTGGTTGTGCAGGATGAATATGTTTTCACACAGGTTTGCATAGTTATAGCTGACCTGTATTTTTCAGGTTTTGTAAGGCAATATTAATTTAGACTAGTTCATCTTTTCATACAAAGTGTGCTGTCTCATAGAATTTTGATTTTCTTATTTTTTGGATTTTGTTTTTTCTTTCGGTTCTGTTCATCTTGCATCCAATTCATGCTTTTCCATCAAAACCCACATAATGGTTTTCCCCAGCACACCTGTTCCCCACTTCCCCGATGTGTGTTTTGATTATGTTTTGTCTTGTTCATGTCAAGGCACACTCAGTCTTTGAGTTTCCGCACAGACATTCTCCGTGCCTGAAAAATGTGTTTGCTAGCTGAGAGCACACAGGAACTGTGAATAGACAGGTTGGTGTCCTGATTACTATTCACTCTGACTTTGACTCCAATTAGACAGCAGCAGTCAGGGTCATTATTAGAAATGTAATTTTCAAATGCCCTCCACTGTCATTGATTTCCATCCACAGCTAAGTAATTTTCAGTTGGTCAGCCTTGATGCATTTCAGCAAAAGAAAAATAGAGTGACAGTAGTTTTTTCTGGGGCTCAATGTTTGTAGTAAATCATTCTACAATCATTTGAATAAATACTCCTAAATGTTTACTGTTTATTTTTAATTTATTTATCCAGACATACAGATTTAATCTTTTGATATGATATGATGTTGCAGCAGCAATACTTTAGCAGCGACCCAGTTTCACTTTCAACACACTTAATCCACAGACTTGATTGAAATGGCTGCGATGTAAGAATGAAAATGTGTGGAGAAAAAATATATCACAGCGTGATTCAGAAATGGTGATTCAATAAAATGCACAAATTGCATTTAGCTGAGATGAGATTGACCGTCAAGGATGAGGCAGGCACCGAGGAAGATGCTGGTGAAAATAACTGGACACAGAGTGTCTGCGCGGAGCTGTGGTGGCACAGATGACTTTCTTCTGACTTTCATTGCTTGGGGCAGTTGGATTTAACTTGACAAAGAGTAATGAGGTTATCGATTGGGCTACAATGAAATAAGCAGTCTTCAACACCTCCATAGTCTCATGGGAGAGAAGGAACAGCCAAGTGCAACATCCTCAAAAATGTGGCCTGGGAAAATGCAGCTCATTGATTTTCGATAGATTATTCCATTAGAGCCCTAATGTAGTGTGTTGGGGGACAAACACCATCATTCTAGTTGATTAGAAAATAAGCAATCAAGTAGTGTTGCTCTGCCTATAAGTGGATGGGTAAGTGGTAGTGCATTAAGATCTTCAAGACACACTGTAGATAAAACCAACACAATTTTCAGTGCCTCTTAGCTTTAGACTAATTGAGATAATGATAATAATGTCTGTTGTGCTTGTAATTTCAGTCCTCATTTGGCACTGTGGAAAACTGAGTAAAATTACAAGTGTTTTAGTCAGCGTCATTCATGCGTTGTGAATTAATATACCTCCTTCAGGAGATGTCCTAATTCCACCATAGAGTCACATTTAGGATGCTGGCAAATTCTCTTACATACATTATGTCTTGTAAAAACCTCCAACCCATTTGATTTTTTCACACATTTTGCAGACAGCCTACATAGTCATCTCTATGTAGGACAGTATCATACTCATGGCATCAATCAATAATGTTAAGAGAGTCACAATCCTAAAATAGTAAACAGTACTAAAAATAGTAAAAATTAGATGTAAGATATAGTGATGCACTGTATATGTGGGCTCCTTAGAAAGTGACAAAGCTTCTTTCATTTCATTGTCAAGGTAACTAAGACGGGACGAGCCAGCTACTTTGTGTCCTACATGAGAGAATCCTTCAAGCGAATGAAATTACCCAAATATTGTCTACCAAAGGTAAGCACCAAAAACACAATGAGTGTCAAATAATGAAAGATGTATTCTCATAAAGAAACAGGATTATTGTGTTTGCTCTGAAATGCTTTTTTTCCCTTTTTTGTCAGATCTGAGTTTTACACCAGCGTTCTTTTGTCGAGAATTGTCACACTTTATCAAATACTGTCTTTTAAATTGCTTTTGTTTGCTTTGCACCAGTCATTCTCTCCAATTCTCTCTTTCTGTCTGTCTCACTTCCTCTTACCCAAATTTTCCTTTAGGACATGCACATTATCAGTACAGATGAGAAACAGGTATTTGCTGCTGTCCAGGAGTGGAATCAGAACAACACTTACAGTCTGTATATCTCAGATTCCCCCGGGGTCTACTTTACCCTTTCATTAGAGAATCTGAGAACCAGCAGAGGACCTGCCGGTAACCTACTGGTTGACTTTTATAAGGTGCGTAGTTAGTCTTGGTTGTGGGCTGCTGCTGTCACTGTGACACTAATTCCCCTTTCAAGTTGTAACACATGGTAGTAGTCAGTTCACTGAGCTGTGATTATAATCAAAGACTGCAACTAAAGTTCTCATTATTGATCATAATCAGAGGATTATTTTCTCCAGCAATAAAATGCTTGAAATTGCTCATTTTGTCTGACGAACAGTCCAAAATCAAAATATATTAATTTTAAAAACATGTAAGTAGCTGCTGAAAACAAATGTTTAACAATAAATTGGTTCTCATAATAGTTGTAGATTCACTTTGTCAATTAACTGCAAATAAAAGCATCATGATTGTTACATCCGGAAAGTACCTTAGATATCAATGCATTTTATAAAACGTGCATGTATATTGCACATAACTTTAACAATGCATTAAATTATAGACTTCTTTCTGTCTTACTTTACAGGTTGAGGGGATACACGGCATGTATCTAGCCAACAAAATGGTGGACCATCACATTAAGACGTTTATCACATACAACAAGGGACAAACATGGGCGCTACTGCCAGCTCCTGCCACGGATGTGGTTGGAAATAACATTCACTGCATTCTGGTAAGCTTGAGCCTTTGGGCAGGAATGAGTAAATGCTGTTATTCAAGGGAAATGAAGCTTATGATATACTGCACATATCATTCATCAAATATTTCAACCTCATCAGCTGTGCTTTGGATATTCTTTGATTTAGAGCCACATTTGCCAGATGCCAGATTTAGCACTAGTTAGCTGTTTTAGCTTCTTGAATGGAACAGGAGATGCATCTACTCCAGTCATTATGTTCTTTAGAGAGTGTCTGAAGTAATGTATGTTGTTTAGTTAATAGTTAGTTACAATCGTTCCCCATGCCATACAAATGACCACTATGTTCTTGTCTCTTTCTGACCCTTCTCCAACCTCAGCTGTTTGAAAAGCCTTATTGATGTTTTTCAGTGCGCTTTAGTTGGAGAGATGAGTGAAAATGATTTGAATCAATTTTGCCAGTTTTATCAGTGCATCTTGGGGAATTTTAATTACATGCCTTGTTTGCTTTAGAATGAAACAATTCAAATGCCCTCTGTGTCCTCTCAGGCATTTTCTTTTCTTTCCTAGCAGAGGAGATGGGAGGAACAAAGTCTTTGTTTTATAAATGGCCTGTGAAAATGTTCTCTCAATGGGAAGTTTGATGGCAGAGCCAATTATAATTGCTTTTGTTAAGATCTGTCTGATACGTATTGTCTCAACCTGTGCTATATTGGAATCCATTTTTGTTGACAGCCATTTTGTTCGCTGCATCTTCATCTGGAGATGTCAGAGAATCCCTATACATCTGGACCAATCACAAGCAAAAAGTCTGTACCAGGAATCATTGTGGCTACAGGTAGAGTAACACGAAGGACATGTATTTGTTTTATAGATCTAACAGAGGTGGTTAGACTAGCTATTTTTTCATCAAATGAAGTATCTTTCGTTCTCATGTAAATGCATTGCAGCAGTGCAACCTCAAAAACAGACACAACTAATCACACAGTGCCCTCTTTCTGTCATTGAAATCTGATACTGAAACTTCAACCCCTCAATCTCATATTTAGGGTGTGATGATTAGGTTACAGTAAGCAACAAATCTGTCCTCTGGTGGAGAATAAGGACATACACAGATTCACAAAATAACCCTTAACAGTTTGATTAGGTGATTGTGCATTTAGATGTGGTATGGCTCCGCAGTTAGCCAAGCCTTTGCTATGTAAATACAAAGTGGGTGAAATTATTCATGTTTTTGTACTCAGGGAATATTGGAACAGAGCTGTCCTCTACCAACCTTGGAATGTTTTTAACATCTGATGCAGGAAATAGCTGGAGACAGGTGAGACCCATCTGGGTCTATACACATCACTTGTTTACCTTAAACAGATGATACATTCATATTGAAAGTGTTCTGTCACTAGTGGAAGAAATGTTGTTTTTTCTGTGTGCACCAACTGTAGATCTTTGATGAAGAACACAACATTTGGTTTCTTGACAATGGAGGGGCTTTGCTGGCAGTGTTGCACGCAGCAACACCGATTCGACACTTGTGGTAGGTGTCTGTTAGTTGACATCATAATTACTGTACTGGAGGTATAGATAGTGGAGGTGTTGGAGGTGTAGTGGGAAATTACATGCATATAATTTCCTTTTTTCGGGTTTGATGCAGCATATGATTACATTTAATGTTTTGAAATGCTGATGGACCAAGTTTGCATGATTATTGTATCGGCAGTGCAGCTTCAGAACTGACAGAATCATTTCCAACATAAGAGAGTCTGTTACAGCTTTGTACTCTTGGTTGGATATGATGGTTTGAGTGCTTTTATGTAAATCAGAAGTAGAGCCGGGTGGAAATATGAGACTGAGCATGCCCTCATAAGTCCCTCATATTGTGGGAGCTTTGTAACACTATCTACTGTGATGTCCCTGCACACTACAACCCTGTCAAAAGTGATTAAGCTCTGACAAAGGTGATTTGAAACCCCCCAAATCTATTTTCTAATGCGACAACCTGAGTCACATCTCTTCTTTCTGTTGTTCTGTCATCTTCAAAAAATTTACCTGGACCAAGGAACATTTGTTCTATTGTTCAGCCTGTTGTGCAGATAATCTTTCACATTTGAGAGAATCCATTTTTCAACTGTGGAGAAAACTAAATGACCTGAAATCGTTTATCATATTTTTTACTTTGTTTTTCCATCACTTAACTTGTGTGCTTGTAATGTTTAATGTTATATGCATACAAAATATAGTATATCATCTGCCCAGATAAATCAGCATGGATAGCTAGAAGGGCAGACAGATGTTTTTGAATTGACAGTTGCATTGTTCTTTTAAATGCAGGATCAGCCTTGATGAAGGAAAAAAATGGGACCGCCACAGTTTCTCCTTGGCACCTCTATATGTGGATGGAGTTTTAATGGAGCCAGAATCTGACAATCATATTATCACGTAAGCAGTGCAATCCATGAGGAGTAAAACAAATATAAGGCTGGGACAATTAGCTCTTCTGTTGATGTAAACAAATAAAGGTCCACTTGATTTTCCCCAGTGACTAAAACTAGCTCCAACTTTAAATCAAAGACAATGTTATCTTGTCAGTGAGCATGAATGGCATTCAGATTTTTCATGTGCTGTTGTAACAATATCATATCAGAAACCTGTATATCTGCATCTCATGATAGATAGATCTGAATTTTGCATTTTGAATTGTCCTCCAGTTTCTTTGGACATTTCAGCCATCGGTCAGAGTGGCAGCTGATTAAGATCGACTACAAGGGCCTCTTTAGTAGGAGATGCATGGATGGAGATTATCAGACGTGGCACTTGCTAAACAAGGTATCAGCAATATTAAACATTATTGATTTATTGTCAACTTCAAGTGACGCCCACTGTCACTAAACACAGTACTCTCGTATAATGCATGAACAAGAATCTGTCTTTCTGTCACTCTTGTTTCTTTGCAGGGTGTCTTTCAATCTTGTGAAAAACTATATTTTTTTCTGTCTTTGATAGGGAGAGCTGTGTGTGATGGGCGAGAAGCAGATCTATATGAAGCGCAGGCCAGGCAACCGTTGCATGTTGGCGCAAGACTATTCGAGGATCTATTCCTCCGAGCCTTGCCTCTGCACAGCCTATGATTTTGAATGGTAATGACTTCTTTTCTCAGCTTTCCCAACAGGGACTATAATGTGCTTTTATCCTGAGTGATCCTTAATTTCCTTCATTATATGTTTACCAAACAGCGCCTCTCCTTTGAACATCTAATTCAATTGTACTTAATTATGCCTGCTTGTAGACATTTGTAATCAAAAACAGAAGTATCAGTATCCAGAACTTATAACTTAATATCCACCATACATTGCATATTTACTGGATAACCAATATGACTGTATTCATCAAATCTAATTATAGTTTGGAAATTGTAGATGGGAGTTGGGAACTTTTCATCATAGCACTGTAATTTGCATGTCAAGTGACTTATTAGAATTCAATTAATAATGAATCGCTAAATGAATTTTAAATATCTTTTATCCATCTGTATAAAATTCTGTTTGATCCTGCTTGTCTGACAATCATGTCTCTAGTTATGGTCTTAATATATGCCATGGAACTCAAATTGCGAAGCATTTTCCCCACTACAAAAGCATGTAGAAGCTAGATGATTTGAGTAGCAGTGTTTATCATTTTATGAAGTGCCGTGTTTTTTGGCAGTGACTATGGGTGGGAACGCCAGGCGGACGGGAAGTGCTCCCCTGCTTTTTGGTTTAATCCAAACGGTGCAGCTAAAAGCTGCAGCAACAGCCAAAGCTTTCTTAACAGCACAGGGTAAGTGGCCTCAAATGTTCAATCCATCACAGAACAATGTTATTCCATTCCAGCTTTTTTGTCTTGTCATCTATGACACAAACAGAAAATAATAATTTACTCCCTCATGGTTCAGAAAATGGCTCTGAGTAGGACTGAAAAAGTAACCTGAACTGTGTCCCAAATCCATAATACATCATCATGCTGGGCCGGGTTTGTCTCTGCAGCATGTTCACACTCAAAAAGTGACATCATTGGGTATACTTAACGCCAGTATGCATATCAGTGTGCTGGTGATGGACATTATTGTCCTTCAATGAATTGCATAAATGATGAGCCATTCACAGCTCGACAAAAATCAGCACAAATTGTGGATGGTGGATGATGAAACAGCTCCAGAGACACACCTTTAAAATGATCACATCTCTGGAACAATATTTAGCTTTCTCTTGACAGTGGCTTTGCAACATTGCAGTTTGATTTGATGTGCATTAACACAGATCATATGTCATTTTGTCTTAGTATAAAACACTGATGTAGACATCTGCAAAAACAATATACCATAGTACATACTGTATAGCTAAAATGGAACTGGGACATGACACTTTCTCACTTATTTTTGAAACTTTATGCTTCCAAGGTATCGAAAGGTTTTGTCCAATAACTGTAAGGAGGGAGGGAAGAACGTGTACTCACCCAGAAGGCAGGCGTGTCGTCCCAGACCACCCAGAGGCCTCCGGTTGTCCACCAGTCAAGGAGAGCTTAGCGCAACTGTTGGAAGCAATGTTACTTTCATGGTCTACCTGGATGATGTGAGTCATATCACCTCAAACTGTTGCTGTAGTGTTACATGTAGCTGAATATTGTGGTACTGATATTTGTTTTAAAGGGTAGGTCCAACTAAATTACATTTAAAACATGAGTCTACAGCCATGCTAGCTGCTCTGTGTGACTGCACTCAGTCACCGTGGGGCTAAATGCTACTCTCAGCATGCTAATATGTTCACAGTGTGCTTACCATTGTCAACATCCCAAGCTGTTTTTTCATATTAAGTCCAGACAGTGTCTGGGGAATCAGGTCCAGACATTTTCTTTAATTGCCCTTTCACAGATGTAGCACACAACAGGAGACTGTCTGAATCAGATGCGTTCCCACCTACTGGAAATTCCTCCGATTGGTTTAGGTGAGGGGTAGAAGTGTGAATCTTTGGGAATTTCACACATTGATTTGATTCTGATTCATGGGTGTCCAAATCGATTCTCTATTCAAAACAATTCTCGATTCAAAAGCAGTTCTCGATGGAAGGAATAGAAAATGGTGCACTATTTTTATCTCTTGTTGAAGCTAAGTTTAATGGTCTGCAGCCTTTTTATTAACTGCAACAATTAATTAATTAATTAATTCGAAAGCATCTTATGGGCTCCTGTGAGATATAACAAAATGAGTGCAAAGAAGAGTTCTCTGCTATGTTATTAACATTACATTGCCAGTAGTGGAGAGCAGCCTCTCTGAGGTGAGACAGACTGAACAGTTATTTTCTTTACCTCAAAGTTGTTTAAGTGCTGCAGTGTGTGTTGGTCAGCTGGTCTGGTTTTTACTGCAAGTGATGGCACAGAAGGTTCAGTGTCCTTCACATTTGTCTCGCGAAGGTAATTATTTTGTCACTATGTATGACACTACAAGACAATGATAAGACAAGATAACACTAGCGTGTGTATGCTAACAGTTTATTTTTTTTACAAACAGGACAGGATTCAGGACGACTGCTCAACATTCAGGACTGTCTAGTCACTCTGCTTTGCCACAAGTTCAGTTTTCTCAGCACAGAGGCTGCTGCTGCTAATGTTGCCTAGGCCTGTTTCGAAAATAGGTCCGTTTTTTTGCTGCCCTCCACCAGCAGAGCTTTCTTTTGTTTGTTTTACTGCTTGGTGCCCTGATTCATTATGTTCTTTTTTAAGCTGCTATAGGCTAAACTTTCTGTCTTCAGTGGACCGGTTGTCAACTCACCGCAATGAAACGTAGCTTATGGGAAAGGTGTGTGTGAATTGAAAAGGGCCGGCCAAACCATTTTACACTGGCAGTGTAAAATGTTTTGGGCCATTGAAATAAACAGTCTAAAATAAAAGATACAATTGTTTATTTCTTCTTTTTTATTTTATTCTATTTTATTAGATCAATTTAATAATCCACTCTGAGTGGCCCAGTGGTGTAGAGTCTCGCAGCCTTCCTGGCATTCGCCTGGTCTGCCACATTACCATAGTCCGTCACTGCCTGCAGATAAAAACATCTCACTCGCTCGCTGTGAATTCTCCAAAAAATAATGTGCTGTGCTGTATTATGAATACAGCACAGCACATTATTTTTAACCCATGAGCCCAATCAGACATTACATGTACTTTGTACTAGAACTTTCAGGGTAACGTCCATTTAATGTCTGGTCCAAATGATTCGGACATTTGTTACATAACTTGAACTTGAAAAGGGTTGAAGTGTATGTGTGAAAGGGGCTTTATTTTGGAAATTTTAGCACGCTAGCACTTGCTAATTAGCACTAAACACAGTGCAGCTCAGGCCCATGGGAATGGTATTAGTTTTGCAGGTATTTAATCATTCACCAAAGTATGAGACAAATTGAATTTTTGACCTAATGATGGAACTACATGAAAATTCAGATGATCACCAATGTTTGGGAATTCATCCTGAGGGGAATATGAATGTTTGTACTCATTAAAGGGAATAGACATGTTATCGACAAACAAATGAAGCCTGGAAAAGCTGCTGGTCCAGACGGTCCAGCAGCTGAGCCATCCTCTGTGCTGGAACTCTGTTTGATAATACTATTATTGTAAAAATGTGTCTCTTCAGACTGTAATAACTATCCTGGCATAAGTGTGATTAACAGTTTGGCAAAGGTATATGATTACATTTTAAATAATAGACTTGTGTTCTAGTACAAACCCTCTGGATAACAAGCAGAGACCCAGCCCCAGAGAGGTTGAATTGAACAAGTTTAGACACTTGTGCTGCTCATAGATTATTGTATGAAAAAAGAAAAAATGCATATTGCATCTAAACCACGTTTGTAATATTAAAAGGCATTGGCTTCTGTATTGTTATGCTTAACATACAATGCCAGAACAAGCCTTCTCCAGTCCACAAGATGTACGCAACAAGGTTTTAATATTTCTTCTTTGTGCTGCTACTACTTGTATTAAATACTAAGTACTATAATACTAATAAGAACACGTTACACAACGATGTAGATGAAATGGATTCCTAAATGACTTCATGTGTGAAAACTAATGGATGACATCATGGCAACAGCAATATATAAATTTATTGAAAAACTTGAATAGTTTGAAACCTTTCGTAGCAAATGTGACACGGTTGTAAATGAGAAGAAAACAAAGTTTATGGTAATTATGGGCTCTGCCAAAGATCAACACCAAACAGACCTTGGATTTTTTACAGTTAGGCATTGTAATTGGTACACTTATCTTGGTGTTATATTTACCTCTGATGCAAATGTCCTGGTCTCATTGAAACTAGATACTGAGATGAAAGCAAAACAATTAAACAGACTAATGATCTTCTTAGGTGCAAATTATGATGCCCCATTCAGTGTGAAAAAAAGTTCACTTCAAAAAGTGTTTGAAGCTTGCCTCCTTTTCTGCTATTTTGTATGGCTGTGAGGCTTGGCTTTAAGTGTTTCTAAAATCCACTGAGATACTACATGGCCCTGGTGAATGTTTTGCTTGGAGTGAGGACCTCCACACCCAGCTTGAATTTTTTTTAAATCAGAGGCAGGGCTCCCATCAGTGTATGCTTTAGAAAGACAAATCGGCCCAATTCCTACGGAAGATGAAGCATTGACTTGATGTAAGACAAGATAAGATATAACTTTATTAATCCTGAAGGACAATTCTAGTACCAGAGATTGCTAAAAAATGACAACTACATAAAAATGAAAACCACAGAGTAATAAATGTGAAGTGTATAAGGAGTAAATGCTAAAACCAGCGCCTAATAGAATAATAATAACTGATCTTTCAGCTGTCCTTTCTGCAGAAGGGGGAGGAGTTATACAGTTTGATGGCCACTGGTAGAAAATGTTGCATGGTGATCTGTAAGGTTATGTAGATCAGCAAATATAAAATAATATAATAGACATATTTTGGACCAAACCTTGAATTAACTGTCCATTCACTGTACACAGTAGATGCCTATACACAGGGTGGTGTATACAACTTCTGCATGAACTTGAATACAGGATAAAATATGTGCTTTTATGTCCTCATACTCAAGAGATCTGATTAAACTTTGGCCATAACTTCAAATGATGTTGCATACTTGCTTGAAAATGTGTTGGGTTTTTCTTTTTTTCATTAATGTGTTGTATATAGAATTTAACCTAATGTTTTTATTTGATCATGTAAAACTATTTTATATAATTGCATTCTACACAGTTCACATCACAAATGTCAACCTCATGGTAGTATCAGAGGAAGAGTCAGGAAGTCACCGGAGTGAGACGGATTCATCCACTGGTAACAATTAATATCTGTACAGAATTGTGTACCAATTCATCAAGCAGAGGTGGTGATATTTGATTAGAGGAGTGGCACTATATTGGATATCAGTTAGACAGGATGTCAGCAAAGTCATTAAGATTCCTTTCCTTGGGGGCCATGAATATCTGCACCAAATGTCATGGCAATCCCTTCAATATTTGTTGAGATATTTTACAAAAAAACGAAAGGGCCAATATCATTGTGGTGCAAGGGGATCATTAGGTCATCTGGATAAATTGTCTATGAGCCATGAACACGTGTAGAAAATGTCATGGTTATCCACCTGTTAGTTTAGATATTTCAGTTTGGATCAAAGTGGTAGACTCACCAATATTGCCACCCCTATAAATGCCTAAACATATATTTTCCCACTAATCTTTAGCGGTATCTTATATTTACATAATTTCAATGTTTATTTGCTTAGGTGCTGATATATCCGCGAGATGCCTGCCTCCACCCAATTACTAAGTTGGCGAATATAATTTCTTTGTGGAGAATAAAACAAAGTCTGTCTTTGTTACACTAAATAATCACATACTTAACTGTGAGCAGTTTTTACTGCAATTTCTTTCTACTAAAGAAATAGTTTCTATAAACACTGTTGACAGGGTGTTCTGTGGATTATCCAGAATAACTGGGACACTGCCTTGGGAAAGAGAAGTTCCTGTTGATTTTTTAAAATGTAATTTTTCAATGCTGTGAGCAGCACAAATGAAATTCCCTTGACCTATTGTGTGACTGTAGCAGCAGGAATCTCCAAGAACAGATATCTCACAGCCGGGTAAATAAGACCAAAACTGTTCTGCATGGCGAGATATATCCAGGGGTGGAGTAGATATAAAAGTAAGATGGGTGAAAATCACTTTAATAATGGGAACATGTTTCTAAATTTTTGGTGATCTTATCATTGGCAAGACAGTGCCAGACTAAAACCTTTCATGACCTCTCTTGCCTCTGTAGTTCTCTGTTTACTTCCCCTGTTCTTTTCTCTGTTGAGTTTCTGTCTCCCTTGATTCATACTCACCTACCAAGTATTTGTGACATAGCTCATAGGACATCTAAGGTTCAAGCACTTTAATAGTGGACTGTGCTTACTTCACTCGTATGTGGTCTGATAGATGTATCCGGACCTAAGCCGATGTGACAGATGCCACGTCTTACTGTCTGTCCACAGGGAGATTTGCTGAAGACCAGCATCCAGCTAGACTTTGGGGACGGCATCAGGATCACATACTCTAACCTGAGCAGGACTGATGATGGCATCAAGCACATCTACAGAACGACTGGGATTTACAGAGTGACAGCTTCTGCTGAAAACAACCAGGGATCTGACAGCAGCACGCTGTTTTTACACATCACCAGTATGTGAATAAGAAACATCATTACTCATTCCTGTGGCAGTGCATATAGCATGAACCTCCTCTCTTTCATGGATAGTCACATCCGCACTCTGCTGAATTTCATTTCAGTCATGGTTGTGTTACTTTTATGCATCTTAGCGTTGGAAAATTCAAACGCATACACCTGGAGCTAAATGTACATCAGCTGTGATTACAATATTGTTTGCTGAATTTAGATGTGTTTTTTGTGTGTGTGCACTTATTTGTATGCACACATGTGCATGCATGTATGGATGGATGTGTGCTGGTGTATGTGTTCCTGCCTCAGGTCCAGTGGAGCGTGTATATCTCTCCGCTCCTATTGTAACCATCAGGGGGAAGGAGGCTAATCTGACTGCGGTGGTTTGGCCCAGCCACACCAGAACATTGACCTTCTTCTGGTGGTTTGACAACAGCTCCGAGGTGAGAAGCCTCTCCTCTTCCTCCTCCTCCTCCTTCCCTCACTATTGTTCCACAAACACATTTTATCCTGTTTATTGCAATATTTTCCATTATCCCACTCTTTTCTTGATGTCCTTGTGTTGTTTACAATTTCAATGTGTAAATTTACAGCTCTTTTCACACAAATCATGTAAAATGTGACTCCACGTGACCTATGTCTTTCCAGAGAATGTAGCTAGGTTGGTCATATTTATTTATCATGCTGATTATGTTCACTGCAGCACCGCCTCATTATACAGTATGTCAAGGGCTACACGTACATAGTATTCTATATTCCACTGAGATGATGCAGGTTTTTCTGTGTAATTGTCTGTGTTTTTACTTCTGAAATCCAGCCCATTATAACCTTGGAAGGAAGCATCTCATACACGTTTCAGAGAGAGGGAAAAAAGAAGGTCACGGTCCAAGTTGCTTCTGGGAACACCGTGATGCAGGATTCCAAAGTTATAACAGTTAAAGGTGAGTGAGCAGGACAGTCTTCAAAGCAGTTTAATTAGTGTGACGCATGTTACATGAATATGCAATATGGTATCTTGGTCCATGCTGCATGCGGCGGTACGTCTATGTTAACGTGGACTTATCTAATGAATAAAATGTCACGGTAACTGAACATGAAATCTTGAGGAGCAATTAACTTCAAGGCGTATGTTGCCAAATGAAAAAAGACAAAACTGCACATCGGATAAATCAAAATGGAAACTAGAAGTAGCATTAATATTCTAACAGACATCACTTCACCTTTTTTTTCCAGAGTTCTTCAGGTCGCTGCTGTTGTCGTTCTCACCAGCTCTTGACGAGCACAATCCTGACATCCCAGAGTGGAGGGAGGACATAGGCCGTGTTGTGCGGACAGCGCTGTCACAGGTACATCACATCCCTATTGCTGTGAGATCTCTCCTGGAGCCAATACGTGACACCAGTGGCTTTCAGGGTCATTACTCTTTTATACCTGTGTGCAGTATTGATACAACAGTCATGATGTTTTATGGCCCATGTGAGAAATTTGCCCATTTTTAGTTGACCCATGATGACGGTAACCAGACACAGATGTCCAGTGTGAATTTTAACAGAAGCTGATGTCAAAATATTTGTCATGGGATTTTATTGTCCAAAGTTTAAAAGTAACAACAGAAACTTTAACCTCCTTGGAGGATTTACTCCTACAGTACTTGTTGTATCTTCCTGTGGCTGCAGGTTTCTGGGGTTACTGATGATCAGCTGCTTGTTTCTCTGTACCCTGGACTTCCAACCACAGCTGAGCTCTTTATCCTGCCTGATGAGCATACGTCAAGTGAGCACAAGAGACAGCGTGAGGAGGCACTGGACACCGTAAGAACCATGAAACCATGTTTCACTTTCACTGATATGAAACATAAAATTATATAATCTGATATATGATTAGGTATGAAAAAATATATACAGTATGATTTCTTCCCCCAAAACATATCCAGCCCAGCAAACAATGTGATGTTCTCTATGTATGTTTTATACTACAGTAGCTTCTATGCAAAGAAGCCAGCAATAGTACAACATTTTGGAAACTATCAAACTATCAACACATTATGAAGTGATAATTAGTCAAATTAAAAATGTTTATTTATAGATTTGTATTTTTTTTTGCCACAGAGATAAACTAGTTGTTCACACCCACCTCTCACTCATCATGCCAAAATAAACTAATTGCCTTGGGCAAACATGACATATCAAACCCTTGTCAAGAGAGTAAAAAAGTGTATTTCCCGAAATGTCACTCAAACTTTTAGCCTTAGATATGTTTATTTTTGTTTATTTTAGCATAATGTCTCATACTGTTCTCTGTTTATTTTTGTGTTTTTGTTAAATACCTCAAACAGATATCAGATATTTTTGTCACTGCTCTGAACCAAGGCCTTATCCAGTTTGAGCTGAAAGCTGATATTCGCATTATTGTGTACATCACTCAGCAAACTCTGGGTAAGTTTGTTTGTAACCAATTATTTCTGCTCATTTGGACCAATGCAATTGTTGGATTTTGCAAACTTTTGCAGGTGCATGAAAAACAACAAAAAACAAAGCTTTCAAACAGGGCTCAGGCTAAATTTATGCCTTGTTAGTATAGTATGTCTTAACATCCACAGTGCGTTTGTTCTGCTGCTTGTGCTTGCTGATGTGCAAAAGATAAGCCATGTGTCTTTCTTGGGATGATTTGACATTGAGTTCTGCCCAGACCCTGAAAAAAACAAAGCAAACAGATTTCCAGTGTGAGATTTCTATCATACAGTATATCACAGGATTTAAATATCTTTCACAGTGCATCAGTTTTGCACCTGAGGTGGTTAGACAGTAGTTGTTGCTGTTTGAAATTAGCAGATCAATGACATGATTGACAAAGAAGGCATTTGGTATGCACTGAGGAAATCGGCAGGGTCACTGTGTCATTAGCATATCGCAAAAACGTGTCGATCAACCCTGCGTGGCTTTACCCTTTTCATCCACCAACGGATCTGTCTTCATTTGTGTCTGCATACAAAGGTCTGGGTTGCCTTTAAAATGATCCAGAAAGGTCATAGACTTCATAGGCTTCTTTCTGAAGGAGAGAAAGATAGACAGCAAGGGGAAATACTTTGAATATTGCATCTCAGCATTTAAAAAGCTATGACTATGCATAAGGTACCTGCATGACAGAACCAAGGGAGGATCAGTGGACCTCCTAAAGGTTCTTTTTAATATCCTGCAGGGATAACATGCAGAGAGTAGCTCTTCAATCTGCAATTGTTACATGACATAGGGTAATGATCTCCTTGAAATAAAACACAGCTTAGAAAAAAGGAGGACGTATCAGCATTTGTCTCTGTTATTTTATGTAATGTCAAAATGTGAGGTTCATTTGGTGCGTTTTGTCTTTCAGCACCACTTGTGGATACAAACTCCATCCACAGTGGTTCAGCCATGCTGATGCTGCTCACAGTGGTGTTTGTTGGTTTAGCTGCATTTTTCATCTACAAGTTCAAAAGGTGTGATCACTGGAATACAAAAGAACATTTTCTTGAGTTAGCCTACAAATTAGAAACTGTAAATGTTTGTCACTGGTGAAAACCTTTCATAGTTGCTCTTCTATTTTCTTGTCATCAGGAAAATCCCTTGGATCCATGTCCAGACTGAGGACAGTCATGAGAAGGAACCGGAAGTGATCAGTACAGTCGGCCAGAATGACAACATATCTAAAGTCAAGCTCAGTGAGTTTCCCTCTCAGAAAGAACTCATGGAAAAGGAGCTGGAGGCCAGGAGCAGAGGTATATCAGAAACATATTTACTTACTTTTACTATAATTTACTATGTGTATGTGTTACACAGTAAATACAGTATTTTAAGTGGATGTATTTTCAGGATTTTGAAAAAAACTGCATGACAGCTGTGATGCAATTTTTTATGCCAAAACTAAATTAAATACAGAATATTAATATCTGTGTACAACTCAGTCACATTAAGATTTAAAGAATTACTGATACTAATCCACTTTTTATTGCCATAAAAAACATGTCACTGAGCATCTGCTTTGAATACATTTTAACTGTATTTGGTGTAGTGATGCCAGTGATTTGATTACAATAAAATACATGTAGAAGCTTTTCTTTGACTGATGCTATGTGCAGCACACATCTGAGGTGCAAATCGCACAACTTCAGTGCCTGCACGGTAACCACGTATCACAATGACAAGTTAACTTTTTGATTGCTGTGGCTGGCATTCACTACGACGTTGTTCAGATTAGCACTTTTCAATCCCCGCAGACAGTGTGGACTGTTTGACAAAAGTAGAGTTGCAGTACTCCTGACACAGACATGTGGGCTGCACGCTTTTTTCTGGTCACTCAGCACTTTGGCTATTCCTCATTTCTCAGCTGTTTCTACCTTTCAAAGTCCATGCTGATTGGAAACAAATGAACTCCTTTTTGGTTTTTGAGAGTGTTTATTTACAAAAGGGCAGAGCAGCATGGGACCTTTAATTTCAGGCATTCTAGATTAAATTAATTCACATCCTGCTGTTTAAAGACTTGATTAAAAGTCTGAGGCTTGATTTCATTTTCATGCAGTCTGACTGTGGCTGGGATACAAATGCTCCCAATCCATTTTACATCCAAGTATCCACTAAGGTCTAGATCTATAATCTGTTTTCAAATGAACTCACTTTTGCAGGTTACTCTCCAGCTCACCACAGGATAAATCATTCATCCATTTTGAATTTTGAATATTGCCTTCATTTGTTTATGTGCAGAGTTATAAAATATGGAAGGTATGACTTGTGACTTATTTGTTACAATTTCACTATGAGTAATGTGAAGTGTATTTAAATAATGAATATTATGAGCAGAATATCCCTGCCAGAATATTTCATTGCCTTCACGGTAGGT
The DNA here is from genome assembly GCF_027409825.1 of Scomber japonicus. NCBI lineage: Eukaryota > Metazoa > Chordata > Actinopteri > Scombriformes > Scombridae > Scomber > Scomber japonicus. The sequence goes on along the minus strand of NC_070591.1, from coordinate 15,300,021 downwards.
CTTGCTCCAGCCAATCTGATACATACGTCTTACCAAGGGAAAAACATTAGCTGGTTTGAATTTAATTAATGTCTGAGTTCAGTGATTTTATGTGTTCTCATTTTATCCCAAATTGATTCACAAGAAGAGGAAAAACTTGATGGTCATTGATAGTTCTCACAACATTGCCAAACTTAGGAAGTAAAATCAGAATTCATAAACATTAAAATGAAGATTTTGAACATTTAAAACTGGATTTGACAGAGAATTATTCATTTAATTCATGTCACTGCTAATTAACATAAGTAACATTCAGGACTGTCCTGTATGGTGGGTTGCACATGACAGGAGGTTTTAAGAACAGGTCTAGCAATCAAGTTAGTATTTCCCAACCTCAGACACAACATTAATGCTAGGAAAAAAATATTTTATTTACATAACCACAGTTCCCTGAAAAGCATGAATCAGTCTCTTGCTTCTGTGAGGAAGAAGTTAACTTTTTCTTTTAATTAAGGACGGTGTAATGTCAGCCAAGTATACAGAGGGCAGTTCTCTTCCCTTCCCCGTGATCAGCTCTGTGAGCCAGTCTGGGCTGGCGTAGTGTGATAGATGAGCTTCTGAAGCTCCTGAGACATCTTAACAGATTTAATCTTTCAGATCCTAAAGGTGGAGTCAGTCATTCTTGAGAAAGATTGTTGATATTTGAACTAAACACCCAAACAGATACACCCCTCCCATCATGCTCCATCAGAAGCTCCGCCTCCAAAATTCATGGATGCGCACTGGCAAGACAACAACCAAAAGAGAAATGTGGCGGAATTTAGAGTGATGCATCAGCTGTGCAGTCACTTCTGTTTCTCTCTCACTTTATCATGAGCTGGGGGAAAAAAAATGTAAAAAATGGTTTCATGTGAGCACAACAGTGCATCCACACACTGAGAGCTAAGAAGACAGCGGCTGGACAAACTGCCTTCACCAGGCTGACTGACAGCCAAAATACAGTATTTTGTATGTCAGCTCCACAGGAAGAAATCAACAGTTTTTGTACTTGATTTATTAATTTGGTTAATAAGTTCAGCACATATACAGTGGGAAATTTGTGTGATTTAAACAGCTGCCTGCTCAGATTACACTTCACTAAACACCACAGAAACAGACTCAAAGCATAGCAGTCTCTGTGAGATTTTCTTGGATTCGGTGTGGATTAATATGTTTAATAAAATGGAAGAATATCTGTTCCATGAGAAACTCTTTCTATATCAAATGGCCATGGCTTCCTTCTCCAGTTCACCAGCCCTCCATCACCATTCAACAGGTGCTGGAAACAGGACAGTGTTATGTTTTCACACAGACAGCTGCTCTGATGGCTTCTCCCTGTCCTGTGCAAGATCATGAATGCCCCCTGCTGCTGATTGGCCTGAATAGTGTAGTGTGGCTTGTCCCCAGCCACTGTAGTTACATGCTCATTTAGAAATCCAGGGCTGTGTATGGACAATGATTTTTTTTCAGCCCACTCAAAAAATGGACAGCCAGTAGACTGTGAGATGATAGTTGCTGAATTTGACAAGAAGTATATTGGATTAGAATCACCGACTCTACCTTTACTTTTAAACCTTATCTTAACAGTTGTGATTTTGCTACTACTCCAAGCAGAACTATTCTAGTCTTAAAATATGCCCCATGTAAAAGCAAGTTCAATCAAATTGATCACGTTTTCTTTGGCAAATCTGAACTGACCTTTACCTTAATGAATGTACTGCTATCTTATTAGTTATATGGTCAAACATGAAATTGGCTTCATACCGATCACTGACTTTAAACTACTTAGGACATAGGTGAGAGATAAAAGTTCCACCTTTGGATAGACCAGTATCTGCACAATCTGAATGAAATCTTATCACCCCTCCATCAGCAGCACATCCCTTCCTGGATAGGCTGTGTAGAAAGTAGAAAGATTAAAGAAGAAGATTGAACTTTGAATTGTTTGGTTTATGTTACAACCATGTATTACTTTTCAAGATTGCTGTCCCAAATATCCCAGCTTTACACTCAAAGCCATATATCATCACAGACTCAAATTAAATATTTTATTATCAAATCCTTAAAACAAAACAAGCATCTTGTGATGTGCATGATGTCCAAGCATTTGACTGTCCCTATATTTAGTCTGTTTTATTATTTGTTTGCATGTTTTCAGGAGGAATTGGAAGAAATATGGAAAGAATTGTAACAAGGGAATTCCCAAACTGTACTAATGTCTAAGACATGAACTCTGTTACTGAGTAAGTACAGATTGTTGTGTTTCAATCGTGCTGAAATAGTCTGCTTTGTTGGCATTGTTTTTCTTTATATTTCATGCTGTTAGCTGCTATCGTTCAAAGTCATGTTTATTAACTCACATGGATAGATGAAGTATTTACTTTACAATACAATGATTAATCTATTAAGCCAGACTTGAGGGCCTCTATTTTGAATGCGGTGATATACCACAATCAGATGATAACTGCAGTGTCCAGCAGCATTTTCTCACAGATGCTCACAATATGTCCAATTATGTTAGCAATGCTCAGCTGACATTGTGCAATTTGGATGGATGCTTTACTGCCTGTGACATACAGTATCTTATTTATTTGGATAATGTGAAGATAGGAAGCACAGAGTGAGTAGCTTTAATAAAACACAATGAGCTGTAATACATACAATGTGCATCACCATCAATACCATTTATGCACTTGTAAGGAAAATATATATTATATTCATACGTTTTACTGCATACATATTGTATAGTTTTTGATAAAATTTGGTAAAGTAACTTTAAATTCAACATTTAAACATTATCATGACTTACTAATATTTAGGCCCACATGGATGCTATTGTAGAGGGTTTGAAATGATACACTAATTTAACGTAATAAAAATGTGACAGCACTTATAATGTCTCCCTCTCAGCATAATGTTTGCAGAAATTGAATCATGAAGTTTGTCAAGTGTAACCTGTTTATTTTGTTTTTGTAATTTTCTCTTTTCTGGGCCACTCAAATAACGAATAGTTGGCTGCTTATATGTCTGTCCATAAAACAGAAATATAAGTAAAAAGTAATCATAGGCTTAATTATCATTTCATCATCACAAGGGAGATGGGATTTGTTAAATAAACCACTTCACGCTCTGCATTAACATCAGTATTTACCGCCCTATAACTAGAGGCCTTTGAGTTTTAAATGTAATGAATATATAATAATTTCTAAATCTGACTGTTGTGAATGCTTATAAGACTGAAATATGTAGTTATTGGTTTTGCTCTGTAAGATAACATGGTGCTTTCAACAACTGTTTCTCAGATGATGGTACACAGCAGAATGTGGTTTGAAGCTCTATGGACATGAAAGTCTGGCCTTAGAAGTGGAAATACTGAAAACTTGTATATAGAATAAGAAGGAATGTATATCTATACAGTAGCTTCATCCTTGTAAAGAAACCCACTGAACAGGCAGTAGTATGTTTCCATGACCTTCAGTCCAACAATAAGCTGTATGTTTTTATTTAATTTTTTTTTTTTATAGTTTGTTTTCAACAGTAGCATGCCCTAATTAACTGTGATAAAAAAACGTAAGACTTACATTAGGGTGAGCAAGTACTGTGGTGATTTCAAAGTTTACACATTAAACTAATTATTAAACACCTTGTCTAATAGTCTAGTTGCCAAAAGTTGTGCATGGTCTATAATATTGCTCATTTTTGTCAATGATATAAAATCGTCTTGTTTTGGATCATATTTCTTACTGTGAATAAATTGCCATTTTGAAATTGTACTAAATAAATGTATTTTTATATGGAATCATGTTTTTCTATTTTGCGTGCACCTACAGTATGTGTAGTAATGGAATATGATTAGACAAGATTATAACATGGTTTACACTCTTGTTTTTCTCAAAGCAAAAGGTTGATGAGACAGATTGTTTGGTCATCAGCAATGGCTGTCAGTGAATGAGAAATGTCTGCATTGTCATGACATAAACCTGAAAACAAATGGGTTCATCGAGCTTTGCTTTTACAATGTTGCTGTTGGTCTTATCTGAAACACTCGTGCCTTGTAGCAGCCAGTGTATCAATCTCTGCATACCTCTTTTAATGATCCCTCAAAGGCTCTGAAGTAGAATTTAATGGGTAGAAGTGTGATAACACGCATGTGAAGATTCCCATCTGACACTCAGACTGAGCTTCACTTTACCTCTATCACTCTATCACTCAAGTTGCCAATTACAGGTGGTTTCTATTTAATGGGAACAATTACTGAGGCTGTAGTCGAACGATGAGAAACAGATGATTTTGTAAAAGAACTACTAACCTGAGTATTGCTTCTTCTCTGTCCTCAGACAGAGCAAAAAAAGGTGTTGCACATTAAAATGGCAAAGAGACGGTTAGGTTGGAGGACAGCACTGTGTGGCTGATTGGCTGAAATAACTCTTCACACACAAAGCCGCTGCAACAAGGCCCTTGTTCCTCTGTTTTGCATTTTGTTTGCCACTTCAACAGCTTCATATCACACACCAATCTTCATCACTCCAACAGCTATCAACGCCCCGAGAGTCTTATTCTCGCTCCTGCTCTCAGTCTAAATTAACACCAAGGCCTTTCTCTAACTGCCCTGGGATGTTCCGCATTGCACAATCAAATTGAACGGTGACAATCACTAATGGATGATTCGTTGCAGGCAGACACTGTAATGTAGCACTCAATGAAAGGAAACATGCTCATCAATTTCACACTGTGGCTAACACAATATTGCTGTGGGTTGTTGTTGTGGGACATTTTTCATTCAAGGTGTTACTCAGTCGGGGAAAATCTTCCCTGATTGTGTGTGTGTGTGTTGATTTCCTGGAGAGGGGATAATTAATTTGTTGCACAGTGAGTCAAGAAACCAGCCCATTAGAATCACTCCAGGCTACTTGGTGCTTTTCATTGTCCTCCCGCTTGGCCCCATTGTATCATGCAAATGGCTGCACTGAAACTTTGGCACGCTAAGCAACACTCGTTAGTGATAAAGCAGAAAAAGCAACACATTTGACAAAGTGAAAGCAGGTGTCGATCAAAACTACCAGTTTCTCACAGCCAGCTGAAGTGAAGTCATAGTTTTGCCCCTCATGGAGTCCAGTGATTGACTAAATCAAAGGTCAGACACACATAACAGCTGCAGTCAACCACACAGATTCCAATACAATGAAGAAGCAACATTTTGCTGTTTATTTTTGTGTTTCTGTTTTATTCTGCAGCCATGGTTACTTCTGCAATATCAGATGAAAAACATACTAACGACCCACTGAATAATCACATCACTTTTAATGAATAAGTAGCCTAGCCTCTGAGAAACATCTTCTAATACTTCATTTTTTCCTAATTAAGACAGATTTTCAGTATCTTGAAAGAGGAAAAATAACATCATGCAAATATGTTCACAACTGTATTCACAGGTTGATTATTGGGGCTTAACAAAAATCTGTTAAATAAATAACAAGCATAAAATAAAACTCCACTGATATCGGTGCAGAGAGAGCGAGCATCTGATGACGAGTTAATTATGCTTCGGAGGATTGCAGGGAGGAAGTGTGGAGAAGCCTCTAGTCAATTTGTCTCACTGACATATGATGCTGACAACACTTAAAAAGAAAAGTTTGATGAAGAAGAACTTCAGTACTTATACCAAAGAGACATCAGCTGACCAAAGCTGTGCGCGTAGGCTGAGCCTTGTTGACAGGAGATATGTCTTATCTATCTCTGTGTCCCTCGCAGCTAAGGAGATGAACAAATTCACAGCCTTTTGTCCGCTGAGTCCTTGGGGGCAAACCTAGAACAGACTGCAGGCTCCTCTGCATCACTGTAAATGGAGGAAATGCCATTTGTTGATGATGTTATCACCATGGTAGATAAACAGTCCAGAATAAATAAAACAGTACATTTAAAACAACCTGAATAAAGAATATGTTTCCATTGAAATCAGTTATAGTTTCAGTGTTGTTAAAGATCCTTAAACGAGGCGGCACAACCTTCACAGTGATCAGTTCAAAGAAAAGCAACAAAACAAATGTGTAACTGTGTCAAGGAGTCTTACTCTGTGTTGGTAAATCTAATATCTGCGTCAAAAGAATAGCTAATAAATCTTGAACTAATGAGTAATTGTTTAAAATATGGATGTGGCACTGTAATACTTTTTACTGCATTACAGCAAGTGTTTGCTGCACTGTCGTTTACACAGGAATTATTCAGAAAATTTACATTTTGTTCTCTTTATAGAAACCAGAATGTACAAGGAATGCTCCTGGCAACAATCAAACTGAAAACAATCAAATATAAGATTGTTGCTCCAACAATAATCCATATGCATAATTTACATGAGACAGAAGATTTGTGTATAATCTGTTTTAGAGTAGGTTTAACATTAATCATTCCGGTGCCACTAAAAACAACTTATTTGAGTCCCCAACATAAGAAGGATTGCTCAGCACAAACAAGATGCTCATATACCTATCCACTATATCCAGTACTTTGATCTTCTGCGCTTATTTTTGTTGTGACATATATAACATTTTGAGCGACAAAGAGACAGGCTTGATGGAATACACAGATCTGGGATTCGAAGCCATCCTTCATCTCCTGGATATTGCAAGCTTTCATTTGATGAGAATCTCGTGATAAGATTTACTGATTGTACAGAGCTTAATGAATCTGGTTCCCTCACTGTCTTACTCAGATAAGCTGTTTCCACACAGTTAAACAAAGGAAACTTCACAAACACAAGCCTGAAGAACAGAAATATGAGCATATTTGGAGATATTATTATACATCGCTTCTGTTCTGCTGTTTGATATTTTCATATTTGAGCAGACACAGCTGTAACCAGCCAAGACAAATAACTTTTACTTTTCCATTATGGATGTACATTATTTACATAAAAAGATCAATGTCCTTGCAAAAATACAAGTATTTTCAGTCAAAAAGTGTCCCTTTTCAAGAAGCAAGTATAAATCTGTACAGTCTCCTCAGAGGGATTAGGCAGCACAGTGTGAACTGGTCCATCCATGCATGGGTAGCAAAACACTCGAGACCATTCATTGTGACCGTGGTTTCATAGCTTGCTGGAAGTAACTGCCAAAGAAGATGTATTGCTTTCGAGTCGGTCATAGACTCTCAACATTAAAACACATGGGGCGCTTCATCAGAGAGCTTGATGTCTGTGTGAGATGGCAGGTAGCCTGGCAAGGGAGAAGAAAGGAAAAAAAGACAGAGGAGGAATTTTATGTAGCTATTTGCATAGAGGTGTATTTTTTGCAGGCAAACACATTTATCTTGGATGGGTCGATTGTTTAGCTACGGGTGGAAGTAAATCAACTGGAACTTCATAGATATTTCTTGATGAAAATGCTTTCACCACTCTGCTACTTTCCTGATGCACAAATTATTTTATTGGGTCAAATAATTCACCTAGACATTCTCATCACTTTAGCTCGCACTCGATTGTGCCTCACTTACCTGAGAATACTAATACGTCGCTATGACAAACTCAAGTTGGCAAATACATAAATATACAGCACATAATAATAACTATATCTTGACAACTCATGAAGTAATATGGGGAGGGGTGAGCATGGGCACTTCACAATGAGTAAATATAAAGTTTTCCTCCCGTCAGTGAGCTTCAACGTGTGACCTCTGTCCCTCTTTAGAGATTCTGTTTTTAATATACTGTCATGACTTTTGTGACAACTTTCTTTGCAAAAGAGTCAGTTCACCAACTTTACTTAACACATGTTCTAACTTATCCCTTGTGGAACAGTGTACAGTGTGGTTTCTGAGCTGAAGATTTAAGATATCAGTACATAAACATGAGCAGAGAGACACAAATTGTAGGCGGTGAATGCAAGCGAAGCATTTTGTAGTCTGATTGTGTAATATTGTACAAAACAAGCTGATGGCAAATTGCTGGTTTGACCCATCCCACCGAGAATTACAGGACACCTCAAAACTGTCAAAATAAATCTTTGGGTAAAACATACAGATTAAATGTACTGCTGTTCAATTGTACACCAAATAGAAGAAAGGCAAGAAATGCTGTAAGCCTTCAGTATATCCTAAGAATTTTTTTTCTTGGCTTCCTCCAAATAATTGTCTTAACCAAACTTATTATTTTGTATGTGAATAGGTGACTAAGTATGTGGGTCAGCTAGAGTGATGAGTACAATTACACACACACAAACAGGGCATGACTGACTTTCCTGTGAAAAAAAAAAAAAAGTTGAACAAAGAAAAATGTGACAGACTATTCTGTCAGAGGTGGGCAGGTGATTACACAAAGGCAGGAAACGCATTTATTATCCTGTGAATAATCACAGGATGTGATGTGACTATTCTAGATAATCCACAAACATTGGAACAGTTTCTACTACCTCGTCTGTATGAAAATTGTTCACAGTGTGTTCTGTGGATTATTGAGAGTAATGAAGAAAAGGTTTCAGAAATGAAAAATACCAGACAATAATTCTCCTTCATTGCACAGGGGTAGAGGAAGTAAACATGGAGATTTCAAAACCTTGATAAATAAATCCAAAACTATGTGGACAGCTAAATACCAACTGAGGTGAATGAGTAAATATTTGCTATTTGCTTTTATAAGATGTGTGAACTGACCCTTTCAGTAATTCTGCAGTTGTTATCACATCAAATGATTGGCTACTTGTTTTGTTGCTTTAAAAACCGACATATCCAATGCAGATGGTGATTAGAGTGATAGAAACAACACTAGATAAATATCAGAGATTTATCTTCCAACATAAACTGAAAAAATTGTGAAGAATGCCTGCAGCTTTAAAGAGGAAATAGACACACCAATACCTCTGCTTTTTGAGTCCAACTGTACATCCACATGATCCAGCGAGGTCAGCTTATCCCCCTCAGGGTTTGGGACGGCTATGGAGGTCACTGTTGGGATGACCTCTTGTTCTTTGTCAGGCTGCTCCGCCGTATATGTGTTGATGCCTGGGATCTTCCTTCAGGTTGTGCAGAGGAAAGAAAAAGAAAAAAAAGAAAAGAAAAAAAGGCAAGTTAATGGTGACCTGCCATCAGGTCTGTTTCACTAATGCTTTCACTAAGCATAATGTGTCAAACTATTTTTAACAGTTAAGTATGGGAGAGGATTGCTTGAAAGCTAGAAACTAGGGCATTTTGCATTCCACTGGGCATTGCACTTTCAATTTCATATTGTTCACCTCAGTTTTCAATCAATTTTTCATCCCCTCAGATGCACCCCCAATTCTGCTTAAAACTAGCATCTTGCATTTCTAATTTCAGATTCTCCCCTCGTGGTTTTGTGCTGCAGCTGGTGCTATGATATTTGAGGCTGATTTTCAAACTCAGAGTTGATTTCTTAATGCAGTAATTATGATTCTGAATGTCACGTCATGTTTTTACTTGATGATGAGTAAAATTCTGCAAATTACAGAAGTAATGCTACAGCATTTCCATGTGATTGGCATGAGGATTACCTGTAGAGGATGCTATTTACTGTATGCCTCTCACTGTATAATATATGTTGTATCAGGACTTATCTCCTCAACCTTTCCTGCCATTCTGCAGAGTATCCCTCACCTTGAATGGTTGTGTTTAGCATTTCCAAAAGGTCAACCCTCACATTGTCAGATAGATGAATATTGATAACTGCAGGTCTCTGACACCCATTCAGCACTCTGTGAGAATTGATTAGACTGTCATTCCCTGTAATATTCTGCAGATTGAGACAGAGGGGAATTGTCTCATTTCTCGAGCTATTATTGTGTTGTGGCTGTCCATAACTCAGAGATATATGGAGTCTGAATACTTTGGGAAAGTTTTAGGAGCTCAGCGGTGAGGTGCTTACTTGTAGATAATGGGGCCGACTGTAAACAGGGCCGTTATGCAAACACACGTACATACAAAACAACATCATATATTTTTGCAATGATATGAGTATGAAAAACAATTTCCCTTTGACTGTGCTCAATAGGCTACAGTTATGATATAATATATCCAGTATAACGTACCTTTTAAATTTATATATTACAAAGACAGCCAAGCCCATCACCACGACAGATACAAGCATGATGACTGCAGTGCTGCTGTGGCCACTGTGACTGCTGTCCACAAGAGGAGCTTTGAAGGACAAAGACAGAAAGAAGATGAGTGCACATGCAGGCCAAATGAAAACCAATGTTTTTTTTATCTTATGTATGAAATTAATATGTACATGTATGCATATAATTACATTTAATCTTATTATATAAAAATGAAGAATCACAGCTGTCTTGTGTAGCTGACTGAGACAGCAATTGTCAAGCAATACCTTACAATTCTTCATCTTTATCTCTAAACTGGAAGAAGTACACAGCCTGTCTTTTTTCTAAAAATGGATGGGACAGTCATAAATTCAGGTAGGTGTGTGGCAGAGACAGCAGACTGACCTGGAGACAGCCGCGTGGCATAGACGTTCACCTGCACTCCTGGTCTGAGTGTGAACTGGATGAGGTCTTGGTTCAGAGCACTTAGCAGAACCTGAGAAAGCTATGAGGAGGAGTGACAGAGCAGAGAAGACAGTTAGCGGCGGCTGCACAGCAATATTCCACTGTCATCAATATTTCAGCCGCAGTCATTTCATCTAACAGCCTGAATTATGAATCAGAATTTTTGCTCCCCTCTAAAGAGGAGCAAATGTTGATATGACACAGAAAAGCCAAACCTGCTGCACCCAAAGCAAAAACCAAGCAGGCTTTTAATGCCGATGGAAACCCTAGCAGGTAAAAGGGCACTCTGCTTATGATGTGGCTGTGACATTTAAAGAAATTAAATCTTTTGCTCTTTCTATCACAACAGGGACTTTTTTCACCTCTGATTCTTTTCAATACCTATTTTCAAAAAAAGCACTGATTTAAAAGTTCAGTGAGGCAGAGCTATTGGAAATCAAAGTATTTTCTAATATCATAAAATTGCTGTTTTAATTTTTTTCCCTGAGGTACCTGACGTTACGCTGATTTTCACACCTAGATGAAGCAGTAGTTTAACAAGAGACCAAAATTCCTTCCCAGAGCCCATTTGAGTCCTTAGCCATGCCTCACTAATTCCATCTCGCTCTTTCTAAAATCTTTCCACTGGTTAAAATTAGACTGCTCTACACAGTATGAATAATTACTTTTTGTTCTCGTGGCATATCAGGGTCAGTAAATCTATTACACATTTTAATAAGCTGCTCCACACATACACTCAACACATGCACGTGTGTTTGGGCACACACTTACTCAATACATCCACACTGCAACTCATTCACAGGAGATTAGAACAGTGAACTGAAGATTTATTACCCCTATTGTCTGTGTGGTTCTGCCAGGTAATCAGACAGGCTTTAGATAAATACATCTCTTTAATTCCCAATCCAGGCCACCTGCCCCAGTGTGTCTCCTTCCTCGATGGTGCCAATTATATGATGCATCAATGTAATTAAATACCTATTAACTTAGTTCAAGACTGACTGTGAGCCAGCAAAATTATGTTTACTTGTGATACATTGCTGCCCTATCTCTCATGATGAACAAATTAGCTTGTCTAGCCGAGGTTTCCAAAACAATCCTATTTTAATGTTTTGTTTACATGTTTAATAGCTTTTTATAATATGATAAAAGATCAGTTGTGAGTGCACCATGGAAGACACCGGTATCTTATTCTGCTGTAAGAAAACAGTGGCATGCATGCAGCATTGTGACTTGATATGATTATGAAGTTATTACTATGTAAAGGTTTATGCAAGCCTCAAAACTTCTGAAAAGGTGACAGTGGATATATAACGTACTGAGATGCTGTGTATTATTTCATTGCTGATGCTGGTTTGGTGCTTTTATATGGGAAGACATTGCCCTCTAGTGTTGACATTATGTATTACTCTTCAGAAGAGATTGAAATACAGAGAGCATGTGTTGGAATGTAAAGTCAAGCACTTAGGCCATGAAGACACAAAATATAATAACTTGAGCTGCTCAAATGGCGGGGAGGGGGACCAAATGAAATGAACAATTATAGTTTGTATTGCATGATAAAATCATTATAAAGTGATGAATACAGTAAAATCAATAACAATAAGAACATGCTCTTCAATTGAATGACTCTACAGGGAATCTAAAGTGTATACTTTAGGAATCTAAATGAGGAGGATGTCTTTTGTGCCTGCACACCAATAACAGTGAGGCTACACAAAACATATTCTTCTTCTTCTTTTTGTTTCCTCTTAATAGACCACACCAGAGTTTCTACATGTTTTAGCCCAATTAGTGCAAAAAAAAAGAAGTACACTCTTCATTTCCGCTGACCTTTTCCTTGACATACTATAGTGATTTCCCTACCTACCAGGCAGCCAGTGTTGTCCATTCTTTTCACTGCAGTATGAAAATACATTTGCAAAGACTTTAAACTTGGCTGACTTGGGTAATCCATCACAATGAGTATCATGTCTGCATTTGTTTTTGTCAAAGTTAACCTTATTGTTGCGTGGCGATGGAGTGCAGACTTTCCAAATCAAGTTGCTCTTAAAACTGCATTACCATGCAACAATAATCAAACTTTGACAAAAACAAATGCAGACATTATGCTTATTGTGATGTATTACCTCACCGAAAGAAGTTTTAAGCTAATCTTTAGTCTCTAAAAGTACAATTCTGTGTCCTGAAATGAATGAAGACCAATGGCTTCCTGGAGGTGTATATAAAATGTACGACACTATGTCAAAGAACTTCTGGTAGAAATTCCATATCTCAAGTGACTGTGTAGTTAAATTGAACACATGAGTAAACAATACAATGGGTTACACAATGTAAATACAAGATTTGGTCCATATGCATCTGTATAGTAATGTAATAGTTGTATGGCTTAGGTAGGGGTTGAAATGACAGGGGTAGCCACTTTTATCTGTTCACTTTATTTTGAATACTGCACACAAATACTTTAAATGCCGTGCACAAACAGAGAGACAGTGTTGTTAAAATGCACCTCCTGCTGAGACAAATGTCCAAAAATCATAAAATATGCTCTCTTTAAAACAAGAACTCAGTAGTATTGCATGACAAAGTAAAGGACATATTCTCCAGGGATGGTTTCTCTAGAGAGTCTCTTGACTTCCTCAGCGTACATTTGTGCACTTTTAATTATGGTAGAAAACCACATTGCACTGAACATCTGCCACAGAATATTAAAAATAAGACTTTGACAAGGCTGTACCTGATCCAGGTGTGCCCACTTTTCATCCACAGCTCTCTGCCTTGATGTCCTCTCAGGCACAATGTAAATCTCTGCTGTGGTTGGTATACCTGGAAGCACTGTGACCAGGAGCTGATCTTCACTGATTCCTGTGACCTTTAATTATAACAACAAAAGCTCATTAAAGGGCTTTTTAATTGACACTGTTTTGGTTGATATGCTACGCTTCGGTCCTGAGATACGATTCTTGGGGGTCGACTATATAAATAAGTAAGTAGTGTTGGCTTTCTGCTTCATATATCATTTGCCTAAGTACCAGTCACTGTCAACATATAATGCACAAATCACGTGAAACATGCAAGTTCAATTTGACAGTCTTTGGTAAAGGCCAGGGCTTTTAGTGCATTTATGCCATAACCAGGGGTCTCCTGTCAGTTTCCTGGTGTAAACCATAGTAATATCTGACAAGACAGAAGGTCAAAGTGAATGTTTCATACTGAAGGCTACTGTAGGATATATATATAGCTCAGTATCCAGGTCTTTTACATAACATGCTGCGTTTTTGACATCCTCAGACAGTCTGAGAGAGAAAACCAGATGCACTTAACCACAGTTAGGCTCCCTTTACATGAGGTTTTGGTGTTCTCTTGAGGCAATGGCATTCAACTCTTCAGAGAGCAAATGGCAACTGCCATGGCAGTGCTTTTACTGCCCTTTAGTGTTTTGACAAGTTCAGCTGAAGGTATGTACTGGTAATAATGATTTCAGGTGATGTACCATCAGTGCGTCGAGGTTAACAACTAATTATACAGCGAGTCAGATTAAAGTCACTGCAAGTAGTGGAGTGCAACACTTGAGACAAGACCATATGCATATATTACTAATGCAGCAGAACCAAGAATGGGAATGTTATTGCTTCACTAAACAGAGACTTGAATTTTTCACTCCAGGCTAGTGCAAAGCTGTTAACTGCCAGAATCTGAATGAGGTCCTCTGGAATTTAGCTCATTTCTGATTATGTTATGGTTTTTATAATATGAATGAGCAGCTGTAGAACTGACCTGAACCACAGAGTTCTTCACCACTCTCCCGATGTCCTCTCTCCACTCAGACACCCCGGGGTTCAGCTCATCCAAATTAGAAGAAAAGGCCAAAACATGTGACCGGAAATAATCTGAAATGCAGAAATTTGAATCAGACTTTATATTATTTTTATTCATGATGTGGGAGCACTCTTCACAAAAATCCAGTTCAGTTAACAAATAAGCCTCCCCCTAATTGTGAGGTCGCCTGTACAGAGTCTGTGCAATCTGTATTTTTATCACATAAAATGGAAACGATAGGCTTACATGGTTATAAAATTGCCCAATACAAATTGATAACGAGTTCAGAAATGTTCACATAATTCACAACTTCAATTAAGCTTGTTAAGATGCTGCATGGGATGTATTATAACCTAGAGAAAATACATATGATGAGTGACATGTTATTATTATGCTCATGTTGTGCAGTAAAGACATGGGTTTTTTTTATGTTTTGCCTTTCTAAACTTATTTTTTAAATCTGTTTTTGATATTTTATGTCTGTGCATGCATCATTACACATTCACTTTGTTTATTAGGCACTTTTAGGCAGTTGGAGTTCGCATGATGAAATATATTGATCTCACACTACTGGTAATTAGAAAAATCCTTTCTATTCAATGGAGATCTAGTATTTTGCCAACTACTTCATTAACATCAAAGAAAAACCCTAGTAAATTTACAAAATGTTGCATTTTTACATGAATTTTCATGTTTGGAAATATTTAGAAACTATTCAAAACAGAAACAAAAAACTGTATCTGAATTTTGACATAACAGCCCTAGTGATAATAATAATGATGCATGTATATATATGTGTGTGTTTGTATCTGTGCATATACAATTATGGATTCCCTTTGATACACTCTGTACAGTGCTTTCAGCCACATCTGATTGAGGATGGCATTTTCACATCCTCCAAATCCCACAGTTAGGTCATGTGATAACAACTAAACCATCACCATGACAACTGAGCAACCTCTATCCACTGATAAAGACCATGAGATATGGCTCAAACTCCTGATATGTTTTGTCAAAAAACTTCAAAGGTTAAAAACTTTTGCAGGTGGTGGGAGGAAATCTACCCATGAATTTTAACTATCACAGTGTTCCTGCTCCATGGCTTCAAATCCAGAATATCCACTTTCATCCATTCTCCAGAATACTGGCCTTACTTGGGGAAAAATGACCAGAGTACAAGTGTATGAAGTCCTTGAGTCTTTACGAAAAGCTGGAATGAACATTACAGTACATGGCTGTTGGAGTATGTTTAGAAAAGTAAAATGAGAATCAAAAACAAAAATATGGCTCACCATAAACTGTCACAGTCATTTGGTCCTGGTGGACAGTATTGCCAACTGAAGCCTGAACTGTGATAGTGTGACTTCCTTCCTTGGAGAAAGTGAAGGACATCTCTCCTTCCAAGGTCACCAAAGGCTAAAAGGCAAAGACACAGACAGTAGAGAAAAAGATGTGACTTGTGAAGCCATCACGTTATATTCAGATATTAAACAGCATGGTAGAGAACAAGAACATAAAGCTCACCTCCGTTTTGTTATCAAACCACCAATAGTAGGTGACTGTTCCCACATTGCTGGGGCGTAACACTGTTGTGAGGTTCACCACTTTGTTCTTGACCACCACTGAAGGAGCTGAGAGCTGGATCTGTTCAAGTTGACCTTGGAAGAGAAAACACACAATGATAGAAATCCACATCTGGCTAAATATACTACCTCCATGTAATATTGCACCCTGACAGAAGTTGTGTTTTCAACCATACTCTGGTACAATCATGACTGGAACATACTGAGTATATGGGTGTAGTGGAGAAGTTGATTGCATGGCAGGAGTGGTTTGAGAAATGTCTGTGGATGTTTTGATCATTTTGCTGCCATGAAAATGTCACCATTGGAATCACTTATAATGAGCTGAATTCAAACTGACCGTTGCTGCTCTTCTCTGTCAATGAGGAAACAACAAACAGTCGTCTTTCCTGCCTACGCAGTATGAGTGATACTCAAAAGTTTGGATGGAGACACTGGATGGAGTCTAAGTTTTTATGAGCCAATTTGAAGTTACAGAACAGTTGCAAGCATGTTTGGCCCCATTCTTTTGTATGACTTTTTTCTTTCTTTGGGCTCACAAGTTGAAGTGTTTCAACCTATTTGAAGACTGTTCAATCTTATAGCCTATATTTAAATGTTATAAAGGATCAAGACAATAGCTTATAATATAGGTGCTTTATGATATCAACCAAAATTAAGTTAGTTCTGAGTTCTCCTTATCATGATATGATGCAGGGAAACTGTGCTGTCAGCCACTGCAAGTGATGACCCTTTTACACTAAATCCACACTTATAGCAAAGGGGTATTTAACAAGTGATTAAAGTAATGCTGACAGTAAGCTATGTTGAATTATAGCGGAAAAAGGGCCAATTTTCTCAAATTAACACATTAAAAAATAATTGGATCCTGTTTATGCTTCAGCGGCAACTATTAACTGTGGTCTGTTACTCATCCTGACTTTTTTTAAGTTACTCACAGGAGACATGGAGGTAGAGTATCACTCTGTCAAAGCCCAGAGTGTTGCTCGCTGTAGCAGAGACTTGGTAGATGCCGACTTTACTGTAGGTATGCTTGACCCCATCATCAATGGAGCTTATGTTAACGTAAGATATAGCAGTCCCGTCACCAAAGTCCACTCTTACACTTGTCGTGGAGCTGAGACCCTTCAGAAAGAGAACAAAATACTGTCACTCACATTGTATGCTCAGTTGTTTGAGTATGTCCTCACTGACACTTAACCGAGTGCCTTTTTTCATATTATCTACAAAGACAAGGTCAAGTTGTAAATCATGGCACTGCATATGTATGTGATAGTCTGGTGCTCTAGCCTGTGTGCTGCATTTCTGACAGTGTCTCAATATCCAGATAATGCACTAAACAAAACAAAAAGAGCATACAAGCTATATATATATATATACAAGCTAGATATATACCAACCTATAATACAACCTATAATACACACAACTATTATTTTTATTAAAGTGAAGTCAGCACCTCTTCCAGAAAGACCAAGAAGGTGACATTCTTGCCCAGCGTTGCTATAAGTGTTCCCTCAGAGGTGAAGAGCTGGAGGCCCCTGGGAACCTGACTGGGACACTTCTGCCGTCTAGGAGTGTACTGCAACATAGTTCCCTCTGTGCAGTTGTTAAACAAAGCCCTGCGATATCTGGAATTCACCAAAAAAGCACAAAAAGACAACAGATGAGCACTACAGCAAACACAGGCACATACACACACATTCATCTAGAAAAAAGGGGTCTGGAATTCTTTATAAGGCATATGATATTAAAAAAATGGTCAGTCATTTAGATATTTAGTATCAGTTATGATTTTTTCAAGAAAGTTGAAGTTGCGGTTCAACTAAGGGCATTTGTGAACCCACTACTCCCTTAGTTCTTGACAATACAAGTGAATTTATGTACCCTGTCGTGTTGAGGAAGCTGTCTCCGGTGATGCAGTCTCTCAATATTGCTGAAGGAACAAACCAAAAGGCTGGAGTGCAGCTCCCATCACTCTGCCTCTCAAATCCATAGTCGCTGTTTCATTTCAAACACAAGTACAGAAAAGATACACAGGTTGTTATAAAGATTAGATGTTTTATTAAAAAATCTCAAATATAATTACTTAGCTCAAACAGAATAATGCATAATAAGTGAATGTCTACTGTGAAAGTTTTTATGTCACGGCAGCTCCGAGTACTTGAGATTTGATGTTTTATGTATCAAACATCTGAAGCTGAGAAAAAAAATCATTGTCCATGTTTACACAAACTGTAATTATACCTTGGCAATGTCAAAGGGATCTATCAGATTTCTTTCATCATAATCAGGAAAACAGCTTCAAAAGCCCAGAGTTGGAAAGTTTGGTCAGTCTTTTAATAATACATTTGGTATTAATCTTGTTAAATATACTAGTCACTGCTGTTCAATTAGCACTAGATCAGAAGGATAAAGAAAGTGTGAGATAGCGTCTGTAAAGGACTTAAGTAATGTACATGATGTTCTAACATGAAGCAATACTTGTCAGTCATACAGAAGTAGCTTATAATAGAGTCTAGAGTGAGCTATTAGTCTTAGTCTTTATGCAAATCTCTTCAAGTGCACTTGATATGAGTGAAAAATTTGCAGCAATGTACTGATTATTTGGGTGTTGGGGCTGGCAGTTATTCAATATTATATGTAATGTTCTGTCATTTAAACTGTGTAGTAGTGATATGATTATAGAGTGTTATTGATTTATACAATTATGTTCTCCAGATCAATTATTTGATGACAATTTTTTTGAAACCTCAGTCTTTGGTAAATGTAATTGCATACATTTACCACATTCTGATGTATATTGAAAACTGAAAAATGCTTTTACACCTAAGACCTTAAAATAACCAATGGCATTTAATTACAGTGACTAACTTATATCTTTTGTTGACACAAAGATAAAAACAAGGTGTGATTTCTGAAATATAACTCTTCGGGCACTGTTGTTATACCTTAGGTTTGCTTCATAGACTCCGCCTCTGGAGATTGATAAAGTGTTGCACTGGATTTAATGAAGTGAAAAGAGTAGCTGCAGAGTGGGAAACTCACCACTCAAAATCTGCTTCTGTGCACAGGCAGGAGTCTGACATCTGGGAAATATACTGATCTCTGGCCTTGACACATCGAACGTTTGCTTTCAGTTTTTGGAAGATTCTCTTCATTCCCATGATGCACACTTCGCCCTGTAATGAATAATGCATCATAAACATTTGAGATGTTCTTTTTTTCTTTTTACCATCTTGCTTTTATTGTGTTATTCAGTCAAAGAGATTCAGTTAAACTTAATCAACAACCGAATCTTTCATGTTAGAGTAGCATGGATTTCTACTTACCTCATCATGTAACTGCCACGTCAGATAATCTTCAGATGTGCAGCGATGTTGAAAAATTGACCGGAAGTCAATCTTGACCAGTTGCCACTCAGATCTATGACTGAAATGACCAAATATCCTGCACAAACATTTCAGAAAAAGGAGGTCAAAAACACTCAGTATATGGGGCAGATTCAAGATTTTTAAAAACTTGCTGTGTGAAAGCCCTGTAACTTTGCTTTGGGCAATTTTAAATTACTGACTTTAATCTATGTTTCTCTGTGGGTTAAGAGATATCTTGGGTGAATGAAACACTTTTAAAACCCCATTAAATACACTCAACACTGTACATGAATGGGTTTAATTAGGCTCATATGTATTTTAGCTGTGTACCACCATAACTGAATGTGTGAAAACATTTTGTATGAATACATTTAAGTTTCTGAAAGTTTAAATACTACTATAGGTGAAAACCAGTTGGTGTTACAAATTGTCAGTGCCAGTGTCAGAGTGTGGTAGAGGGTGAAGGACTGAAAGAGCTAGTTCAGTACTTCAAGACTGTGTTCATTATACCATTAAGAGGTACTAAGACTAAGTGCTAAATACTTTGAGGTGAAGAATGATAAACTATAAGTCAAATAAATCAGGGCAGACAAGTTAGCTTTGAGCACTGACTGCTGGATATCTCTCACAAAATGAAAAAACTACATTATACTTTTTCTTAAAAATTAGCCGGTCAGTCACCATTTAATGGGTGTCAGTCTATTAAAAGCAAGATATAACCATGACCTAAATTTAAGACCATATGTACACTTCTAAGTCTTCATCAGGGTCATATATAATTACCCAATCCAGTAATTAACTAAACTAGAGAGACATATCAGCTCTTTATAGTTCCTTCATATCTTACGTCATTATGAGGGTGTCCTCTCCAGGCTCCCCCAGCACCCCATCAACATAGAGTGGAGATATGGTGAAGCTATATTTGTCCCAGTTTCTGCCCTCATCGAAACTCAGCCTGAGGGAGAGAACAATGCTTGGATCACAGACAGACCAACCACAAATAGAATTGAATTGAGTAAGAAAATTCCCTCTCCTCATTTTGAAGATTGAGTATAGTTTCAAAAAGATGAGGCACATCCTTGGAGAGCCTTACCAAATATGTCTAATTGGCAGAGGTGTGTGTCGGATGGCCACCAGAGATCCTCCTTGATTCAGGAAAAACACACTGTACTCTTCCTGAAAAACCTGCAGACACGACCAGCTTCACTTCATTGCACAAGAGATAAATTCAACGTGAAGGATCCACTGGTGACATGCATACTAGTAGTATGGAGTAGAAACCACAACTGTTCTTTATACAAGAAACTCAGTCGTTTGAACAAACAAAAGCGTCAATCAAGAATTTCTCTCTTCGTTGATTTACTGAGTCTTAAGCCGATGGCAAAATCTGTGTGCTCCCTTTGGTTTATTTGTTTTACAGATCAGAGCTGCACAAAGCTGAGTGTCAAACCTCAATATTCTTTTTGGCAACAAATAAATTGTGTTTGTGTCACCAAGAACTGAAAAGCGAGAACTGAAAGCTGGCATTGAATGCTCAGTCAGATTCTTGCTTACTTATTCTTTATTCATACAAAGACTGACTCAAGGCATATTTTTTCATTTTGTTGTATTGCTGTATTCGCTGTATTTTACTGAAGGAAAGTTCAAATAAAAGATGAGTTTCTTTATTTTGTTCAATAAAAAAGCCTTTGTAGAGGATGTGTTTTTTTAATAAGTAATATACAGAAGTATTGATTCAGAAGCGCAGTAATAGTACAGATACCAGCGTCACCAAAGGTATATTCAATCCTATTTTTAGAGCCATCATACTGCACCTCTTTCCAGGTGTTTCCAGCATCAGATGTGATGAAAATGCTGACGTTACTACTGGTCAGTTCTGGTCCAACGACACCTGGATACAAATGGTAAAGTAGTGCAATCTATTAGTTCAAACATGTTACATACTGTAAAAAGAGTGTAGTTATATCTGTTTAGCTGTGGTAGTTTTTCAACATGTAACAGATGTGCAGAGAGGATTCATTTAATTTAATTTTGCAAAACTGTTGCCAGCTGAGAAAGCCATTCCTTTATTTGTGCTGGGAACACAACTAAAGAACAGAATGACTGGGAGTGTTGAGGGAAATGATTGAGGGCCCTCTGATAACCAGCATTAAAAGTTTAGAGTAAACAGCAGTATGGATGTGCAAATCAAATAATCTCCTCACCTGACGCTATTATAATTCCTGGAGCTGAGTCTTTGCTGACAATGTTTCCCGAGGTGTACGGATTCTCTGACACGTGAAGGTGCAGATGTAGTGAGCAGAACGGCTGAGAAACACACAGAAGATTAGTTGACTGAGGTAAGAATGTGAAAATTAAAGTTTCACAAACAATATAAGTAATTACTGTTGTGAATACACCATGACTGTATCCTGATAAAAACATAAATGATATGTATTGTATTCTTTAGACACACAAAAGAAAAAAGTATCACTGTGTACAAAAACTGCATCAATGTACTGTTATCATCACAGTAGTTAAGATAAAACATGCTATATAATACATTGTGTTATCGGTTAATCTTTATTAAACTATTAAAATACATACTACAACTAATATCAATAATACTAATAAAATTAACAATAGCAGAATACTGATTTAATCATTTATTATGTTTCATTTAGGACAGCTAAATTGAAATAAAATGAAAATGTTTTAAAGTGCTTGATATATATGAGTAGGGTTGTGAATTGATGACAGAAAGTTTATTTCTTTTAATTCTTTTCAAAATATAATTGATTGATTTTTCACATTAGTAAGAGAATGTTAGCAGCATTACTCATACACAAAGTACATTGCACTTTGAGACAAGAGACATGCTTTATTGATTTTCCTGATATTGAATAATTTATGGCTCTGATCTTAGAAAAAATGGCATCAACAACAAACAAAAACTTGTGGAATTAAAACAACTAGAATTTACACATTAAAATATAATTTCTGGTTGGTTAATTAAACTAAATTTAAGCACCATGCATTGTTCAAATAGCATGAAACAACCTTGGATGCCTCTCACTGTCCGTGGAAAGTATTACAATTAACCGTCTTATATGAGTAGTATTTATTTTAATCTACTTAATAGAGTTGCAAAGAAAGTTTTATTGTAAACTATGAAAGTCAAAACTTCAACTTTTATCAAAGGGATGAATATTTTTGCTTGTAGGGCCGGATTTGGCCCGTGGGCAGCTATATACCTACAGCTGGTTTAGACCACCAAGCTGAGTTAAATTATTTTTTTTTCATTTAAAGCCCATCTCAACTCAAAAAGTGTTTCAGTTATCATTTGAGCTTCACTTTGCATAATGATGTATGTGCAGACTGCAGAGATTGGACACAAATTGTTATTCAAAGCAGCGTATTGTTATACGTCTTAAATGTCTGGAGGGGATCTTTATTATTTAGTTGTGTGTTTATAAGTCTTTTCAGAGTCTGACACATTCTGAACTGTCTTGCTCTGTTAACTCCCACCCATCTGATACTCTAACAAGCTTGATACAGATGTATTTGCTTTCTTTGACCAGTGTATGTTGTGTAAGTGCAGTGAAGCACTTTTTGAACAGATAATGGAAATCCAAATAACCAAATTTATCCATTGTCAGTGGCCCACTTACCTGTTCACAATAGACCTTGTTTCCCTGGAGATCGGTTGTTGGAGCCTGAAGAAGACGCCAGTCTCTCCCTTTGTTGTATGTGATATAAGTTTTCACTTGGTTCTCAACAACTTTATTTGACAGGAACACCCCTTTAATCCCAGCAACCTGCAAACATGAGAGACGAAGAGTGGTACGGGGGAAAAATAACAAAAAAGGGAGGAAAAAAATAACCTTAAATTATTCAAACTTAAGTAAAGCTGAAGGCCTAGTTCCGGGAAGAAGAGATGTCTGAAAGTGCTAGTTTTTCTGACAGGGAACACTATTTTGGACCATCTGCAGAAAACAACATATGGTGCAGCCCTGAGATATTTCTTCTCCTTTGTGTTTATGTGCATGGAGTTTGCAGACACTCATGCAGCTATCACTTTGAGTTCACATTGCTCTTCTATTTAGAAAGTACAAATGCTTGTCAAGGGAAGAATGACTGTTTTATATCCTCTACTGGTCAGTCATAGCAACTAAATATTTGTGGGCATGAAATATGTGTGGAGGTCAGTGATCAGTGAGAGTAACCACTGCTGATGGCTGTCTTAGGTGTGTGTGATGCTCTTGCTGCTTGCTGCACATGAGGATAATTTAAAGCGAGGCATACATGTGCAGTCACTGCAACCTCATAGCACATCTGTCAACACAGATATAACATGCTCAGAGCACATATTAAAGCTGCTATTTTGCCTGCCTTGTGACCACGGGCTGTAAGTGACACTAGTGTTTCCTAAACTAGTGTACAGACAGTGGCTTATATAAACTTAATTAATGTTTGGGGTTTCTTGGTAGTCAAAATGTCACAAATAAATGTTAATAATAAAAGATAATGAAAATATCCAGAATGTGACTGTGAGAGAGAGACGATCAGATGTGGCAGAATGAGATGCAACATGCCAGCATCTGTTCCATTATGGTGACTCAAGACATCCAAGACCTTTAAGTGCAGAGTACACTTAACGAAAGTACAGCAGAAAACCAAGAATAACTCTGAGGAAAGTCTTAGACTGTCTGTTGGTACATTACTTGTCAAAGTCTGTCCATTTTATTATCCAAAAAACAGAAATGTAAATGAGACATAGTGCTCCTTTATAGACATGGTGAATGAACCCCTTTGTGTGCATGTTATTGCTAATTTTCTCCAGTTTTCTATCATACTGAAAAGACATAAAGTTGGGAGATTGCATGGTAAGAATTAATGTGTTATTTGTCTACAGGTGTTAGCCCAGATCAATGCAGATTGATGGATAAAGCTAAGAGATACATTCATTCACTGTAGGGTTGCAAAGTTAATAATTTTACATTAATCATTTAGTCCCAAAAATGTCAGAAAGCAATGAAAAATCAGCCATTAGAACCTATTCCGTTTTCTCTTTGCTGTTTGATCGACAGTTCAACACTTCAACCAGAAAATGCTTGGTGTTTTTGCTTGAAAAGTTATTTGAATGATATCTTAATTATATAAAATATAACTGAGTGATTTTCTGTGAATTTATTAATTACAGTAATCTTTTCTGCACTAATTAAATGGAAGTCCTGGAAGTGTTGAAATGCACTGAATGTGTTTACACAAATATAGAATTAAGTTTTGAAAGTATATCAGTTTGTACAATAGAAAATACTTATGCATGTTTAATTGAATTTATTATTGCACAAATTAATTATAGCATTTTGAAGGGGCAAAGAGCACAACAATTGATTAGTTTAGTAGGTAACTTGAGAATGACACATTGTAAACAGCAGCAGTTGTGAAACCAGGTCAGTGATTTGGTTTGGTCCAGCTCTGCATGCCTGAATAACCTGAAAACATGCAAGCAGATGACAGCACCACCCCAACAGCGCAGTCACTGCCTACCTCATAGAGGTCTATCATGATGTTGCCCTCTGGTCCTCCACTGCTCACAACGTTCTCTAGCATCAGGGTGAAGAACAGCCCTCTGGACTCAGACATGTACAGGTTGTAGGAGTCATTCTGGTGCCAGTCCTGAATTGCTGCCACCACCTGGTTATCATCCGTGCTGATTATCTGCAAGTCCTAAATGTATGAAATTCATGAGTACAGAACATGCAGGTTGCTGAGAACAAGGCCTGAAGTCTTAAATTAGTCAACTGCAGCCAATAACCCTTTAGTTGACTAAAAAGGGCAGCTCTGACTAGTAGCGTGCATGACAGTAGCCACAGAGCCAGTGCAGCAAGCTATTGATTTATCACTTCTTGACATTATTCAGTCAGGATCAGCAGTGCTTAGACCTCAGGCGTGTCATGCCATGCACTTAAAATGAAGGCAGGCTTCATTTAATTTTACTGAATGCCTTATCCAGGGTGAGACGAGGTAGAGGATGTGTCCCCTTTTCAATGAAATTTTTGACAGCATACATGGGTGGACGGATGAATGGACAGATTGATCGAAACAAGACTGTGGGCACTAAATCTCTCCTGTTGTTATGACACAGTCTCTCAAATCACTAAGCCAACCTGCTGTGCTTTTACTAAATGGAGTTCAGCACAGAACACTGTTTTGTGCAAATGCAAATGGTCTTTTCAGCTTCAAAAAAGTTCCTTTGGAGTTCTGAGGGACACTAAATGTGCAACTCCAGTAAGTAAATATCTCTTGATACAGATGGAAGGAAAAACTGATTAAAAACTATGCATGAGTCTTAAATAAGCAAATGGTCTGAACATATAATTATGCATAAATGATCAAGTTTCAGGGGGATAATAATGTGAGGAAAACAATTTAATGGATTTGTCAGCAAGCATTATGAGTAACTGGGAACAACCCTACTTTAAATCATTTGTAAAATCACCCACAGTAAGTCATTATGACATTGCAGAATAGCCTGAAGAAATAAATAGAGTGGTTCACAGTCAAATTAATGTTGCACTTGTTATGCTACTTGCACCTCTGCAGGTGACCAGCTGATCAAACACTTCATCCTTTCCAGTAATCTTACCTTTGGTAGAGTGTACTTGGGAAGCTTCATTGGGTAGAAAGCATTTCTTTTATAGGACACATAATGGACAGATTGGCCACCTACTGGCACCTAGAAAAGCAATAAAGTGCAATTTGCAGTTCATCACATTTCAGATAAATATTCATAAACTTCGCTGTGCATGCTGATTGCTAGCAGCATGTATCAAATAATTTAAACCATGATCAAAAACTCTGGGCTTGCTACTAATTAGGATGTTCGGCACTATGGCAGAGTGGAGTTAAAGTAATACACAACACTGTGATTTCAATTTCATGCCGTCCTTTCCCAGGATAATGGCCCCTTTAAGTTAATGAAAAACATGACTGTACATTAAGATGTGATTGGATGTAGTGGTTTTACAGCTTTTAATTGTCTTTTAATGAAGCCAGACCTTGCAATAAAAACCCACCTGGATGAAAACATATTCATCTTGAACCACCAGAGTATCAGGGATGATAAATCCAGGGAAAGGCTTGCCCTTGTTTCCATCAGAGCAATTCTGAAGTTTACAAGTTATGTACTGTGACCCTGTGGGTAAGCAAGAAATGAATGCTAAAAATACAACAAAGAGAAAAACAAACATCCTTCTGTAGTGCACAATCAAGGTTTAGCAAAAGCTGATGGTATTAAGAGGCTACAGAGGCAAAAATTTTAAAGGCCAATCCTTATTCTCACTAATAGATAAAGTAGCTGTCCCAATGTGTTAGCATCAGCCAAATGAGGCGATCTCCCTGGGGACAGGGCATTAACACAGAAGGCCTTATGGAAGTGCCCCCCTCTCTGCACTGTGGCCAAGAAGAGAGCCAAGTCATCGCCTGGCCCTTGTAAAATGAATTAACTTAATCGTATGAAGTGTCTCCACACAGCCAATTCAAATGGAGAGGAGAGCTTTGGTGCATAGAATGAAAAATAGCTATAATCTCTCACTCAATTTTTAAAACAAAGGTTGGTCATTTGATGTGATGTTGGCTCTCATTTTAATATTGAATAATATACCCTAACACATGAGTGAAAGAAGGTGGTCTGAATGTATGTGATTTAATATGGTATTTTCTGACCATTTGCTTCTCTTTGGGTCGCCAAGGTAACATAATTATATTACTCACGTCCATCACTGACGCTGATCTCAAGGTGGATCATTCCTTGTTCTTTGTCTAAGCCCAGTCTGGACCTGCAACATTGTGACAAACATCTGTGAAACATTATATTTCTACTCATGCAAATGATCGTCTGAGCATTAGTAAAAATATCATATACCTACATTTAAGTGGTTTTCAGTCTTTCTCGATTGTGCCCACTTTTTGTGGGCACAATTGTGCTTGTGACGCCCCAACACAGTTTATGACCTTCTTTTCCATCTAAAACTGTTTCATTTGAAAGATGTTTACATTAGATTTATTTTACTTATTTCCCTAAAGATCCGCTGTTATGAAATTTTTACAGCCAAATAACTGCTGAGTGTAACTGTCAAACTAACAGACAAAAGCAACAGCTTACTCCTTGTTTATAGTAGACTGAAGAGTTAAAGAGGTAGTTAATATGAAATATGATCTACTTATTTGACATTACACTTTAATAACAATGTTAATTAGGAACATTTTAAATTATATTTCACAAAAGTAACACAATATACCTCAAATATTGTCTGACCAGGTGACTAGCTGGCTAAATAGCGTTAACATAATAACCCAGTTTTCAAGGGGGGAAGTGGGGAGGGGGGGTAAAGTCATTCCTTTTTATTTTTATTACATATAAGGTGGCTTAATAAGGCATTCAGGCAGAAAACCAACTATTCCCCAATAAAGCATATTTTGATATTGTAAATCAGAGCAACCAATTTAAAACAAAAACAAAGAAAAATATTCACACAATACATGCATTTAACTCACAGTAACACTTTCTGTTTTTCTCTTAGAAGAGGTGCAGTATGGTTTACTTTTGGACTTGATTTTTTGATTTTGTAGGGGAACATGGGAAATAAAGGATCTCCACTGTTCTCTCAGGAGCAATAATACAAAAATCTTATCACTGGCCTGAAGGACATCTGACCTGAACTGCACTTTATGGGTAAGGTGTGTTTGGCCATTTCATTTACTTTTAACAGAGATTCTTCATGATAGCTGCTAAGTACAGACTGACAGGAGTGACCACTTGCTGTATTAATAGCAGCGGTTGTAACAGAAGATGGGTTTCTTCTCATTTTCCATACTGTGTCTGAACTATAATATAAAAAGCCCCCGTCCTGCTTCCCTCAGCACTCTGTAATTGCCTCACAGCTCCATCTCTTTTAATGGACTTTCTGTCAAATACTTCATCCAATTCTATCAGTGAACAGCAGCCCTTGCTCTTAAATAAACCCCCTGCAATGTTACAGTCTGTTCCCCCATAACTAATACATAACGCTATATCGGCCTAGCGAGGTTGCAAGTTACTATGTTTTTGTAAATCATGTTTGTCATATATGTATATATGTATATGTATATGTCTGTATGTATGTGTGTTTTTGTTTTTTTGTTTTTTTTTGTGGCATGTTTTCGTCAACTTATTTGCAAAAAGACAAGAGGTTAACATATTTTAACAGTAATCATTTGTAAGATGGAGGATGCAGTAAATAGGTACTAGTGGAGAAGCAATTATACATTACTCCTAAACCCCAACAAAAGGAGAGTGTGAAGAGTGTCATATACACACACATATCTCTTTGAGAATATAAATAAAAAAGGAGACCCAGTCTTTTAGTTTTTGCTTAACATCTACCTAGTCATCCCCTATGTACTGTAACATTGCTAATGTAATAGTATTTTTCTGAGATCAAGGCAATATCTGCATAAGAATATTTACTGTAGGTCTCTCTAACCTCCTTGATTAATCTGAGGTTTTGCTTTTTTTAATGCTATGGAAAAGTGCATGAAGAGGATTTTATAGCCAACATCTATAAAAAAAACATTATAAATTAAACATGTATTCCTGTACTTGCACCGAACAGCTAATAACCCTAAAACACTCAAAGTGACACCCAGAATCTATCTTTCCAACTTAAATCACACCATCAGTTGTGATTCTGTGCAATATACAAAATATATAATCCAAAGTAAATGAAAGACTGATGGATACGGTTTAATACACTGTTACATGCCAGCCCATCCCATCTATCCCAACAATATTTCAAGAGCAGAATTCCTTCAACAGATGAAATATTAATCGGTATGTGTAAACTAGATGCTTAGTGCATTATGTAAAACAAATAATATAAATTATTGATCAATACAAGATTTGCCTCCTACAAAACCTAACTCAGCATTCAATAATACAAGCAGTGGCTTTAAAATGTGTGATTACTTACTTAAGATTGGATAGCATTTAATTTCCTTCAACTTTTAATAATAGATGTCACCAATTTGAGAAATTTCATGAAAATGTCTCAAATGTATCTGACACTCAAAACTGACTCAATAACATTTACAGTAATGTGTTTGTTGACTTTAAATGAGCTACTGACTGATCAGAATGTTATGTTCCTGCAGTGAGTCAGAGCTCTAAACACAATCTGTGAAAAGTTGTTCCAACATTTTATGGCGTATGTAAGTATGTATAGTGAAAGCATCTCCGATCTGTACCACTGTTCTGTGAGTGCTAAAAATCTATTCACGTACATTTATTAATAAATTATTAATGTATTTTAATGGTTTCGTGTCTGTCTATTATTCATAGTTTTTCCAGAGCATATCAACATGTTGCAGTATTTCTCTCCCAGAAAGACAAACTCTCTCCAAATGACTGATTGTTGATCTCACCAGT
The DNA here is from genome assembly GCF_027409825.1 of Scomber japonicus. NCBI lineage: Eukaryota > Metazoa > Chordata > Actinopteri > Scombriformes > Scombridae > Scomber > Scomber japonicus. The sequence continues at coordinate 15,270,272 of NC_070591.1, read as the reverse complement.
AGAATCTGTTGGGGACGACACTGTCATGCACAAGCTGCCATCTCCTCCCAAACTCAACAGAGACATAGAGCTGAAAAAGGAGAGGGAAGCATTAACCAAAATGAGTTACAGTAGAAAGATACATTTTCCAAGTCAGAATATCCAAGGGAATTATTTACTGATTTATACACAACTGTATTATCAAGCAGCTGTCAGATTGTAGATTTTGTGGAGTCAATATGTTGACGTTGTTTTGAATACTGCACTACTGAGCGCATATTTTATGAGAAAATGTATGTTCTGAAAAAATCCATCAGTTCCTGTAAAAATTGAGTGAATACAATGATATGCTAAAGCAAGGTTTTGTAATAAAAAAGAAAAGAGAAAATAGTTAAGATGATCTGTTTTGATCCCTGAAAAAATAGAGGTAAATGCACCCAAGACGCACGGAGGACCAATTGTGATCGCTTCAGTCAAACCTCCTCCATCCCCAGGGATGCATTGTGACCACAATGAATACAAGTGTAAATGCAACTGTATTGTCAGTCCACATACAACAAATATGTGGGAGGAAATACATAATATCCCAAAACAGTGAAGCAGCAGGCATTAGCCAATAAGCAAGCTAAGCTATTAGCAAGAAAGCTATGGATACTCAAGACATTCATGAATGAAGTCAAGATGATATGGTCTTGCACTGCTTGGAAAAGCAAGCCCAAGTCCATACAATAGCTCAGTTTTTACAGATGGCTACCATCTTTTTTTTCCTTTTTTTCATTCTATTGGAAGCAAACAAGAGGAGGATGTGGCATTTGGTTGTTTGAGCTGGACAAAGCGACCAGATGAGATCTTAATGTGGACACTGGAGACACATATTAATACCAGGGGTAAATGTAAATAGGTTAAATCATATCTAGATGCAATCTGGATACAAGATGCTTTTTACCGGAAGGTGTAAATGGACTCTTGAGTGTCTCCTTACACTTACAGTTATTTAGTAGGATTCTTGCCTAATTGGCATTATGAAATAAATAATTAAACTGTTGTAAACTAAACTTTTTCCTCAATAAACCATTAGTCTCTTTTTATAGCAAAATTGGACTTTTGTCCAAGGATTCAGAGGGCCTGTCACCTTGCCATACTGTAATGATCGAGCAGCAAACATCTTAAGCTCTGAGTTTTACAAGGATTAGCAACATCATTTTGACTTATCTACAAGCTTACAACTTTTAAAAGACCTGACAGACAATCAATAAATGGAAAATCAAACAAAGCTGAGATTAATTCAATTCTAGCAGCGATAAAAGAAAAAACAAAAGACAGATGAAATGTAGCTTTACAGAGACATACAGAATGACCTGAAGGCAAACTCTCTGGAGCATCTTTATGTTGACCCGTCAATGGTCCTTAACTGAGCTTTCATCTTCCTCCCTGCACCATTTATCTCATTTCTCAGACCTTGACTGTTTTTCTCTCTGAAATCAAGACTTCCAATAGGGGAGGCCAAGTTTGATGTCTGTAGTGTTGGCCAAAGCAGACAGTAGGGTTCTAACACACAGTAATGAAGTTGTGAGTTTTATACTCACTGTTATCTGTGTGTGCGTGTGTGTGTGTGTGTGTGTGCGTGTGTGTGTGTGAGCTTGCGGGTTGTTTGGGCATGTCTCCCTTGTTAACTTTGCCCTGTGTTGTCTAGGACACATCCATTTAAACTTGGAGTCCGTAGCCAGACCTTATGACTTGTTTAGTGGAGCAGGTGATCATCTGCATCTGCTTTGGCAACTGTAGCCTGGGCTTAAGTGGCAGATGTGTCTGGTCATGATGACGATAGGGGCCAAACGCTATTATCAAAATTAATGCTTTCAACCATGACAACAACCTGTTCATGTTATGTAGACTTTTGTTGTAATCTAGCAGGCTTTTGATATAGTATAATCACAGAGACGGACAGAACACTCATACTGAGCTAACAAGAACATGACAAGCAGCAAATAAACCACACACAACAACACTTACTCCCACCCAGAGCTTTTATCATCATATTTTCAGTTTTTATCTCATGCTGTCTGACAGCAAGGCGTTACCTTTTGGTCGTGGCTGTAAGCCAGGATCCAGTCCTCTTGCTCAGGGTGAAAAAGCAGGCTGAGGATATCAAACGCTAAGCTGTGCTTCTGATAGGACGCCCCCTCGTCAAGGCTAATGAGCAGACTGCTCTCCACCTCTGGGTCAGTCAGTAACATGATCTGAGAGGAGACAAGAAAGGAGACGGGGGATTCAGCAGCCCACCTTGACAGCAACCACTCCACAAGGCTTAAGCGTGAGCTGCTTACAACAGACGCACACTCCTGCAGGGCTGCTACTTAGTGAAAATGACAGTAACTCTGCTATACAGTGACAGATATATGTCACAGATATATTCAACACAGGCAGGATTTTTCATATTATGCATGTGGCAACTTACCTTCCTCTTGTTGTTTGGACTCACATACAAGTAGCTCAGTATGGTTTTTGGCCCAACTTTCTCATTAAGTTTCTCATACGTGGTCCCATAATCAGTTGACCTAAAATTCAATTATAGGATAAAGTAAACAGGCTTTCATGGCAAGTAAAGGAGAATGGAGAAACACCTACTAGTTGGGATGCTAATAGTATCATTAAGCATATCAGGCAGGCGGAAAATTGCAACAGCAGAAGTCATAAAGCAATTTGCTAGATGAATGGAGATTTCTGTAATTATCAAAACAAACAAGAATATCCTGTGTGGCATGTATGGCGAGTGGATGAGTTATTATTATCATTATTGATGCTTTGGGTCACATTGTAATTCTAATGTTTGTGATTTTGGTGTTTTATAACTTTAATGGAGGACTGAGGACTTATTCCTTTGTGGGCTTAAAAAAAATCTACAATAGCAGCATTTATGAAACTCTTACAGAGCTGCCCTCCAAAATTACTGATTGCCCTCCTAAAAATTGAACTGCTTTTCTCACTTCATTCATTGTCAACAAAATAGGCACTGGTCACAGTTGCTTGGTGACATCACAAACATAACATGGTACAAAATGGTTTATATGAGAAAAAACACATATTCTTTGATTTTTTTAAACAGGGTTTTTTTTGCTTACAAGATCTTTTGTTTTACCACACAGAGTAGCAGAAGATCTTACCTCCATAAAGAACTCTCCGTCACTCTGCCGGAGTTGAAGTCATAATATTTTGTCAACATGAGGATCACCTACAATACAGATAAAACAGATTGCTAGCTTCAAATATGCACAATGCCAGTTTTGAAAACAAGTCACATAGTGAAAACAAAGCACTGAGACGTCCATGCTCATGTCCTTTAAACTAACTGACAGACACAGCTTTATTAAAACCCCACTGCCCCATTTGTCATAAAGCCGTGTGCATATTCTCAGAGGATAAGCAGATGTAAAGCATATGTATACAATGGGTTTTAAAGCCCAATGGAGTACATGCAAATGCTACCACTGGTAAGCTATGACTAAATGAATAAGTTAGTAAGTTATTAACATTATCATTTGTTCCAGGCACAGACAGACAGGCCTCATAAGTATCATGGACATCTTTTTTTGAAGAGGGTCATAAAAAGGTCATAGTCATATATGGTTTATAATACACAGGCTTTTCCTTAATGCACATGACAAGCTGTTGATCTCAAGATGTCTTGTAAATGATTCTACATAATAATGAATGGCTTATTGTGGAATCTTCTATTTTCCTTTTGTTTATGTACATTTTTAAATAGTTTTCCCTTAGAGAGACAATGAAATGAGAAACAACTGCAAAACGTATTTCTTTTACACATCAATTTCAAACACACAATTCCAATGCATTTTCATTGTAATGTAAAATATCTCAGAAGTCCTTCACACAAAAACAGTTTCATCACCCTTCACCCTTTACACAAGTTAATTGCTCAAGCAATGCCCTGCTTGCACTGTGCAATCATAAAATCTGCAGATCATATAGCTCTCTTGGGAGTCCGCTCTGGGCATCTTGTTCAGCTTTTTCATGCCCATCTTCTAATTATCAAGTGTTATGAGTGTTCAGGGTAACATTCTGTCAAGAGCAAAGACTCTATCATGTAAACAAGAAATTTTTATTTCTTTTGAAAACTCTTCTCACATAGTTTGTAGCATTCCTTGAAGCATCGTATTCAAAGCTTTCAATCAAATCAAACAAATCAGTCCTCATCTCTGCTAGATAAAAGCTTGGCCCATCTTGAAACTAATTACCTCAGTGATATACACACACTGAGCACACATTAGGGACTTCCAGGTGACTTACGTGCAATTGATTCCAGCATTTGGCTGTAAAGACACATTCAAAAACTATATCCTCTGGGATTTTTTAAAGGCCTAATTGGCTGAAACCAATAGATATACTGCAATGATGCCACACCCCAAAATACAATAACAGTAACTCAGATTTATGATGTTGATGTAGGATGTGTGTTTCATACCAGAGGTTTTCAAAGTGATAGGCCTGTTTCCCCGACAGGGCTCCAAACAGTTTCAGGGGAGGCAGAGGGAATGGGGGAAAAAATTAGTTTACTATAGTTATCAAAGAGAGATCACACAGAATAGCCAAATGTGTAACATTTGGAATAGTTCAGAGATTCTGTAGTTTGGGGTCATTTTACTGTTTTTCCCACTTTCCCAGAGTCAGAAACAAATAATGCCTTCAGACAGACATTCTTTATGTATTTGGTGTAGTCTGAAGTAAGTCAAACAGCAATATTGGGCTATCTTGACTCCGTTGTTAAGTGTCTATGGGATCAAATAACATAATCCCATAGGCATCCAGAAATTGAGTGAAACTGAGCAAGTAAACAAAGAAGGTGAAGGGGGAGGGGGGGGGGCACTTTTTTCCAAGCTTTGTCTGAGGGAGGGCCCACAGTCTCAGACTTTGAAGACCTCTGTTTTATACCATTCATAAAATATATACAATATACAAAAATGCCATTCCACAAGTAGTCCACCTTAAATATTGGCTAATCACCTTTTGACTGTCTTTCTTGAAATAGTTTATTCCAGTATCAATAAAATAACCGCATAACTAACTAATTAGTACATAACTCCTTATGTTCTTACAGTATATTATATTTTCAGTAATATAAATATAAATGTCCTTGCAGGTCTTACATTTGCTCTATATTCATTATTATGTGTAGTTTTGGTCCCTATTGTTTAAAGTGTATGCGCCATTTGTACATGCAGGCGTGTGTCCTCAATGACATAATGCAATTTAAATTTTACAGTTTTAGTTTATTTCCTTATTGTTTGCACTCTTTGTGAATAAGCTGACTAATGAAACTCCCACTCTGCAATTACTTTGTGCTGAATGTATGAAATCCTTTATATGAGGCTAGTTCGGTTATAACAGCGGTGCGGAGTGTCCAGACTTGGTTGCAGAGATTTATGGTCTTCCAGTAAAATGGCCTTTACACCTTCCAAAAGTCATGCCCTCATGGACGTTGTCATACACAATGAAACAACCCACAGCAGGCTGAAAATTAGGACAATTATACTCCCCGTCTGTATAACAATTAACTTTATACATTTACTTGGGTAGGATCCAGGATTACAGTCATATGTAATTTGAATCCAGCAAATTGCAGGCCAAAAAAGTTTCTGTGGGACATTGAAAGTGTCAGGTGAAGCTCCATGGCAGCAGTTAACACATCAATACAGTGATACAATATTCACTTTGTAGATATTTCTGTGTGAAACAGGTGTTTGAAGTTCAACATGTGACCGGAGCCATTAAATCACTATTTGAAATGACTGGACAAAGGCTCTTCTTTTAAATATTGCACCATACACCAGATAATGGCATAACTTACCCTCTGAATTTAAATAATAATGCCATCTAAATTAGCATATCTTTCCCTTTGAATTTCAACAACAGTGTCATATTTGATGTCAGCTACCATGTGGTGCATATCCCATTAGGCTGCAGTATAGCACCAACATATCTCCAAACTGGATTACTTGACATCCAAGAGCAAGCAAATTGATTTTCCAACCTCTAATCCTTTGTAAATCTTAAACCTTGGAGGTAAATGGACTGGGATGAATTCGATCATTATGTAAGAATGAATGGAGGCTTAATGGTGACTTAAAGGGCTTAGGTTGAAGAGATTACTGATGTGAAATGAAGGTGTTGTATGAAGAGGAGACTGGGTGGGGTACGGGTGTCAAGAAAGCAACGGGGAGAAAAGGAGCGGGTGTGGGGGAGGTGGGGGGTGGGGGGGGGTTGCTGTTATTGAAGGATGAAAACCTGAGACAAATGAAAGGAGCAACAGAGCACACATTGCAATTCATTCCCACTCTCACCAACCCGTTGATCCGGCCTTATCAGCTGTTGGAATTAAGTTGCCTCATCAATAAAACTGTCATCACATTTAGCCACTGCAATTAAACAGATGGATGATTCCATAAAAGCAATTGTTACAGGAGCTACTGACTGGAATATTAATAAAAAAGACAAATATGACACATTAAAAGCTGGTCATGTGTCTAAGGTGTTTCCCTGACTTTTTGCCATATGCTCTCCTTTGACCGAGTACAGGAATTTGGGAATAGTTTATTTATGTAAAACATGTTCAAATCATATTTTTACATTGGTATTTTGCCATAGTTTTGGTTCTATTTATATGCAACTCTGAGATATCTGCTTGTACCCATTTGATGGAGGTAAATGGAGTCTAGCTTGTGGCTCACACAGCATTGGAAATGTACTGTTAAAAATTCAACAGTGTCCTTCCTAAAACAGCTTTAACAACTGAAACTACTTTGTTTCTGCAAAAACAGCACAGTGTTGTTGACCTCACTCTCAGTGTTTATGGATAATCCAAAGTAATGGGGACACTCTCTGTAAACGTGAATGTATAATTTTGTTTTACATTAAAACATTTAAAAACTCATAGCTATACAGATTAACTGAGATAAAAAATGTATTCATGCCTTGTTTTCCTTAACTCGACATTAATTGATTTTTTCACCACTTTCACAACAGCTGTACACAACACTAATATATCACCTTTCAGAGTTGATACGGTGAACATGTTACCAGCATGAGAAATATCAGCATTCATTCTAAGCTGTTTGTGTCTACATGATGAGTCTAAGTCTAATACTGACTTTCCTTTTAGCTCTGTTTTGATCTGTGCTAACTCCAGAGGGAAATATCTGGCTCTTTAACAGCTAAATGTTTTACTGTGTTCACCAGCTTGAGATTTTTCGCAGCCTGCCGCATCTGGAAATGATGTTGACAAGAGCAGTTAGGATGAAGCAAAACAGTACAGGGCTTGTCACCACATGCAACCCATTGAAGTACCTGTGATCCATTTGTATTGTAAGAAAATGTATTATAGCAGCCTGAAGATTTGAATTTCACATTTTCATAGAAGATCAAGATTTGGTGTAATAATTAAATAATGTGTGAGTCATTAAATGTCATGCCTACTGTGAGACGAACTCATTGTGTGTGAGAACATCTGCCTACAAGATGGTAACGCCACAGAAGTATTGACAATGTGGTAGCGAATGCCTTTCAAGGAATAAAAAAACACTCCCGATTTAAAAAAAGCAAGCTTAGCAAGAAAATTCAAAGACCCCGAGGGCCGGTATAGCATTATAGTATGAAACTTCACTTGATAAAATCACCACATTAAACAGCATCATTTAGCACATTTAATAAAGAAAGACTTGTCTATTTCTATTACACTGTCCTGCAACTCACTCCAGAGCAACAAAAGCCTGCAGGAGAGCACATCCTCGTGTGCTTCAATACCACCTCAGTGAGACATGTAATGTACAGAGGCTTTTGTCTGCCAGATCAATTTATATCACTTCAATAACAAAGGCAACATTTCCTCATAGACCAGATGTTGTGCTAAAGCTGGGTTGTTTGAAGTCAGAGCTGTTGGCTCTCCCATGGAGAACAGGTCACTGTAGTCATAAATTATAAAGCAACTTCACAATTTCACTTTGCAGAAAATAAACTATTGGTGTCCCAATAAAACCTGATATACAAGGAGGGTGTGAAATCACAGTGAATAATTTCTCTGAAGATTGGGATATGAGATTCAAACATCTTCTGTCATTGCTTTCAAGTACTTGTAGGGTATTAGAGTGATTCAGTACATTTTTAAAATATGTAGTTCTTGAAATGTAAAGTCATAAAGCTCAGCTATAAAGTGACGGATGGTGACATTCTGTTACCGTGGCAGAATGTAATACCAGCAATCTGTGAACATTAAATCGCCAGCACCTCACATGGACAGCAAGTAGATACTCCATGTTACAGCCATGCCTTTTGAACAGAACAGCAAGTGTCTGACTTTATTGGGATCCTCATGTTGAGACAAGGCCCTGTGTGGAAACAGCAGCTCGGTTGATAAGCCATCTGAAACGGCATCCTTCTTCTTTGGGCTTATATTCTCGCATCATTTGCTTCCACACCATAAATGAAAGCCCAGGCTAGTTCTGCTGCTAGGCTGCAGTAACCTGCTGAGCCTGGAAGCTTCAGCGTGCACAAGCAGGGGGTCTGATCAATGCGGGCAAGATTAGACAGCAAGTGGGCAGGTTTTTTCAGCCCAACCAAAAAGTTGCACCCACTCTGTAAGGATGGGTTTTTTTCTAAACAACTTTTAACTCCTAAGCACTCCATCTGAAATGTAGAAGTGCTGAGTGAAATGGTAAAAGATTAGTTGCATGTTGACAAAGTAAAAGCTCTCACGACATTACATTTCCCCTGACATAAATAAAGTAAAACAGCTGATCAGAGAAATATGCTGGGGAAGGATTTCTCTCACCCATACATCTTCTTATTCTCAATAGTGCTTGAAACCCTCTGTTTGCCAAAATGCATCACTATAAATCCAAAACGAGAACTTCAGTGAGTTAAGGTTTTGAATGTGAGGCTTCTCTTACAGTAGCCAGATCATGTAACTCAAGGTGCCCACTGTAAAATGAAAGCCTGAATCACAAAATGTGGTGCACAACAGCCAAAAAAGAACACTGATGACAGCAGCCAAACAGTGGTCCCTGATTCATAGATGGAACCCTGAGACACTGACTGTATTATTTTTTAGGGGTCCAAACAGCAAAGCTATTGTTTTTGTTTCATTAACACAAAAAGTGTTTGTACAGCAAAAACTGTAAGACCTAGAAACAGCAAAATTGGTAGGTGGGTTGTAAATTCCACCCACTACCCACGCACATATAATGACACTCTTTGACTTCGAGGTGGCATTGTAATGATCAAGTTTACCTTTCCATAATTATCTAAAAAACAGTATGACCTAGGGTGGTCAATATTCTCCCATCATTTGAATCCCTCAAGTCACCTGCATCTTTGCTCCGCAGGTCTCATTTTATTTAAATTTTAATAATTCTCTATTTCCGACAGAAACCAATGGTCCCAAAACTGAGTCACAATCATCTATACTGATATACTAAAGTTGTTAAAGAAATTTCTATTCATTAGTCCATTGCAAAACTATACATTTTCAAACCTGTGTCTTTACGTTCAGTTTTACATCAATGTTCATAAATCAAAATTGGAGCTATTGTGACCAAACTGGGTGCATGTGTTCGGATGCTAGGTCCCAGATTTGCTGCACAGTCCTGAGATATTCTGCCACTAGGGGGTGCTAAAAGCTTGAAATTTGTATATCACATTATTGACCGCACATTTTTTTGTTCTGGAAATTCAGAGGACATAATTCATGGTCCCAGTCAAAAAAATGTCAAAAATCACCAGATGCAGTCGTTGAGACTTCATTGTTTTGCAGCCCATCATGTGAAGTAACGCGTTGCTTCACTGCAACTAATGCTTAATCGTGAACTCCCTCACTCTTTTTTTATCTGAAAAATCAATTAACTCTTATTACAACAACAATTACATGCAACCTTGAGTCATTGTTTAGTGTGTGCAGATGAAATTATGTAAAAAGTTTTGAAATACGTTCAAAATCTATGATGCAGTGTCAATAAATATTTTTGTGCAAATGTATTGTGCAAACAAAATATCTTAAATTTGCAAATGTGTGATCAAACTTCATGAAAATATATGAACACATTTTTTGTTGAAAGGTTTTGTGTGATTAATCGTAAATGTGTAACTTTGGCTGTATTAATTCCATTAGACCTTTGTTATGTTCAGTGCTGACGTTGTGAAAACAAGAGGCAGCTTCTTTGACAGCAGAGCTGATAGTCTGGCAGTTACAAAAGTTACAAAATCATTATGATGTATCTCCAACACATCAATAAGTTATTCATTCTCATTGATTTGAATGCATTTAATTAATACTACACTAATTGTATGCATAATTAAGTTAATGTTTAATATCAACATCTGTCAATGACAGCTATGATGTCCTGATGTTCCAGTGGTCAACAACCTGCCCTCTTACTGTAAGGTGACCTGTTTAAATTCAGCTTGGCACTAATGTTTGTGTATCATCCTGTTTCTGCCCATCAGTCGTGAACTCTGTGGTTTAAAAGTTATAAAATACATGTATGTCAAATTATGTGCTTGGATTTAAAAACACCAATTAACTGAGATCATTACATGTTTGAAATGCAGTGGTTATTGTTTTGTTTACGGATACGACATTAACTCACGCAAAAATTACCAAACTGACTCTGCTTCCCAACTGCTGCTGCAATTATTCTGAAGCTACTGCAGCTGTTCATGTAATAACACTGACTCATACTGAAAATAGAGGCAACACGTAGAGCAAAAATGTGGAACCGCATAACAAACACACAAGAGCAAAGAAGTGCACACACAAAGACATGTCTACAACAGTCCCAAAAAAGGTGATATCTCATGAATGCATTGTTCTAATCAAATTAATGTCATCCTATTCTAAGATAAAAAAATTTATCCTGATTTTTATTGGATTTTTGCTCTATTAGACTGAATTCGGTGGAGAAGAAAGCTAAGCCAGGAGGGGAACACAGCTTGCTGATAAAAAAAGAAAAAAACACACTCTGCAGGATTTCAAGGCGTTAAAGAACTTCACCACAGGAAGGCTTGGTGGCTTGGCAGAGCTGAACTCAGGCTGCCAGTTGTTTCTGCGCAGTGCTGAGCTTTAAAAGAAAAAACCCAGCCCTGATGTTTATCCATGCAATGTAGGCAATGCCACATCCTGTTATTTGTCAAGAAAAATAAATTCTTTGTCTTATGTTGTCTTAGGTCAGGGTGTTACAATTCCTATCGTTATGTATTTCATGAATTTATTTATATTTCTTTAGCAGGATGTGTGATGTGATGCTCACTCCCTGCTCCACAGAAACCCTCCCTCCTCCACAGCTTGTCCATGACATCCGTCACAGAAAGGAGCTGGTGGAGGTCCACACTGACAGAACCACAGGCTTGTCTGAGCATGTCAACATGCTGTATGCAGCAGGCTGCATGCATCACGGTGTCCATAACAGGCTTACTTATGATGATGTGCTGAGGAGTTGAAATCAAGGCAGGGAAGGCAGGCAAGATAAAACTGTATAAAGGTGTTGAAGGCTTAATTGATTGAACCTATGGATCACTTTCAGTTTCCATCTCCTGAATTTTCTGCAGTTATTGTTTCATACTGCTTTCTTCTAAGGCTGGTATAATAAGAAATTCTAACAAAACAAATACATTGCGTGTATCCAGCAGATAAATATTCAGATACTGTACTATGTTTATATCCTGTATTGGATGATTGGCCTTTAGTGATGAATCTTTTTAAGAAATCTCCTCAAGACAAAATCCTTAGTTTGAGAATTATTAACTGTGGTGAAAAACGGAGCGACCAATCAATATAAATGTGGTTTCAAAACTTGGCTCTGGTTTATTCAGTAAGTGCAGTGCATTTTTTATGGATGAAACACACAATAAATGTTGTTGCTTTTATTGCAAAACTATCAATGATTATATGAGGCATATTTTTTCATTCCCTTGGTTAACCCTTACTACTTTTTTGACCTGAACACTTCTGTAACATTTCCTTCATAGATTTTTCCTGTTTTTATTTTACCTTTCCTCATGAATTTGCACAGTATTCTTTATTTTTGTCTAAACCTACTTTATCATGCATACATTTAATTTTTTTTTTTCAAACACCTATATAACATACATTACAGTTTTCTTTGAGTAAGCCAACTTGACACTCAAAATGAAAAAAAAAATGTGTGTGTTTCCACACTGCCGTTGAATATAGAACCAACTTCAAATATAGCATAGTTAATATGACTCCCACACTTTTTGTTCAACGGTATCTCTGGCAGAAAAGAGAACCTGCAAGTCACAAAGGGAGCAGGAATGACTGAAGTTCTTAAAATAAATGCAAATT